>NC_064643.1:716086577-716388424 GCF_023864345.2 Schistocerca serialis cubense
GTGTGTGTGTGTGTGTGTGTGTGTGTGTGTGTGTGTGTGTGTGTGTGTGTGTGTGCTGGTAGCGGAGGGGGGGGGGGGGCGGGGGGGGGGCTGCGACACCTTATGGGCATTCGAGGTCGAGGTTATCAGTGCCCTTCCCAAAATTAGCAGAAACGACTGTGGGTAAAACGGTTGAAAGACATACACTGATGTGGCACAGTCATGGGATAGTGATATGCACGTATACAGGCGCTGCAGTCTAAAAGGGCAGTTCATTGGAGGAGCTGTCATTTGTACTCAGGAAAGTCGGGTACGTCTCCTCCACCTCTCATAGGTACCTTAGAGAGTGAGTGTGAGTGTGTGTGTGCGTGTGTGTGTGTGTGTATGTGTGTGTGTGTGTGTGTGTGCTGGTAGCGGGGGGGGGGGGCGGGGGGGGGGGCTGCGACACCTTATGGGCATTCGAGGTCGAGGTTATCAGTGCCCTTCCCAAAATTAGCAGAAACGACTGTGGGTAAAACGGTTGAAAGACATACACTGATGTGGCACAGTCATGGGATAGTGATATGCACGTATACAGGCGCTGCAGTCTAAAAGGGCAGTTCATTGGAGGAGCTGTCATTTGTACTCAGGAAAGTCGGGTACGTCTCCTCCACCTCTCATAGGTACCTTAGAGAGTGAGTGTGTGTGTGAGTGTGTGTGTGTGTGTGTGTGTGTGTGTGTGTGTGTGTGTGTGTGTGTGTGTGTGTGCTGGTAGCGGAGGGGGGGGGGGCGGGGGGGGGGCTGCGACACCTTATGGGCATTCGAGGTCGAGGTTATCAGTGCCCTTCCCAAAATTAGCAGAAACGACTGTGGGTAAAACGGTTGAAAGACATACACTGATGTGGCACAGTCATGGGATAGTGATATGCACGTATACAGGCGCTGCAGTCTAAAAGGGCAGTTCATTGGAGGAGCTGTCATTTGTACTCAGGAAAGTCGGGTACGTCTCCTCCACCTCTCATAGGTACCTTAGAGAGTGAGTGTGTGTGTGAGTGTGTGTGTGTGTGTGTGTGTGTGTGTGTGTATGTGTGTGTGTGTGTGTGTGTGCTGGTAGCGGGGGGGGGGGGGGGGGCGGGGGGGTGGCTGCGACACCTTATGGGCATTCGAGGTCGAGGTTATCAGTGCCCTTCCCAAAATTAGCAGAAACGACTGTGGGTAAAACGGTTGAAAGACATACACTGATGTGGCACAGTCATGGGATAGTGATATGCACGTATACAGGCGCTGCAGTCTAAAAGGGCAGTTCATTGGAGGAGCTGTCATTTGTACTCAGGAAAGTCGGGTACGTCTCCTCCACCTCTCATAGGTACCTTAGAGAGTGAGTGTGAGTGTGTGTGTGCGTGTGTGTGTGTGTGTATGTGTGTGTGTGTGTGTGTGTGCTGGTAGCGGGGGGGGGGGGGGGCGGGTGGGGGGGCAGCGACACCTTATGGGGCACTCGAGGTCGAAGTTATCAGTGCCCTTCCCAAAATTAGCAGAAACGACTGTGGGTAAAACGCTTGAATGACATACACTGATGTGGCACAGTCATGGGATAGTGATATGCACGTATACAGGCGCTGCAGTCTAAAAGGGCAGTTCATTGGAGGAGCTGTCATTTGTACTCAGGAAAGTCGGGTACGTCTCCTCCACCTCTCATAGGTACCTTAGAGAGTGAGTGTGAGTGTGTGTGTGCGTGTGTGTGTGTGTGTATGTGTGTGTGTGTGTGTGTGTGCTGGTAGCGGGGGGGGGGGGGGGGGCGGGTGGGGGGGCAGCGACACCTTATGGGCACTCGAGGTCGAAGTTATCAGTGCCCTTCCCAAAATTAGCAGAAACGACTGTGGGTAAAACGCTTGAATGACATACACTGATGTGGCACAGTCATGGGATAGTGATATGCACGTATACAGGCGCTGCAGTCTAAAAGGGCAGTTCATTGGAGGAGCTGTCATTTGTACTCAGGAAAGTCGGGTACGTCTCCTCCACCTCTCATAGGTACCTTAGAGAGTGAGTGTGAGTGTGTGTGTGCGTGTGTGTGTGTGTGTATGTGTGTGTGTGTGTGTGTGTGCTGGTAGCGGGGGGGGGGGGGGCGGGGGGGGGGCTGCGACACCTTATGGGCATTCGAGGTCGAGGTTATCAGTGCCCTTCCCAAAATTAGCAGAAACGACTGTGGGTAAAACGGTTGAAAGACATACACTGATGTGGCACAGTCATGGGATAGTGATATGCACGTATACAGGCGCTGCAGTCTAAAAGGGCAGTTCATTGGAGGAGCTGTCATTTGTACTCAGGAAAGTCGGGTACGTCTCCTCCACCTCTCATAGGTACCTTAGAGAGTGAGTGTGAGTGTGTGTGTGCGTGTGTGTGTGTGTGTATGTGTGTGTGTGTGTGTGTGTGCTGGTAGCGGGGGGGGGGGGGGGCGGGTGGGGGGGCAGCGACACCTTATGGGCACTCGAGGTCGAAGTTATCAGTGCCCTTCCCAAAATTAGCAGAAACGACTGTGGGTAAAACGCTTGAATGACATACACTGATGTGGCACAGTCATGGGATAGTGATATGCACGTATACAGGCGCTGCAGTCTAAAAGGGCAGTTCATTGGAGGAGCTGTCATTTGTACTCAGGAAAGTCGGGTACGTCTCCTCCACCTCTCATAGGTACCTTAGAGAGTGAGTGTGAGTGTGTGTGTGCGTGTGTGTGTGTGTGTATGTGTGTGTGTGTGTGTGTGTGCTGGTAGCGGGGGGGGGGGGGGCGGGTGGGGGGGCAGCGACACCTTATGGGCACTCGAGGTCGAAGTTATCAGTGCCCTTCCCAAAATTAGCAGAAACGACTGTGGGTAAAACGCTTGAATGACATACACTGATGTGGCACAGTCATGGGATAGTGATATGCACGTATACAGGCGCTGCAGTCTAAAAGGGCAGTTTATTGGAGGAGCTGTCATTTGTACTCAGGAAAGTCGGGTACGTTTCCTCCACCTCTCATAGGTACCTTAGAGAGTGAGTGTGATTGTGTGTGCGTGCGTGTGTGTGTGTGTGTGCTGGTAGCGGAGGGGGGGCGGGTGGGGGGGGCAGCGACACCTTATGGGCACTCGAGGTCGAAGTTATCAGTGCCCTTCCCAAAATTAGCAGAAACGACTGTGGTTAAAACGCTTGAATGACATACACTGATGTGGCACAGTCATGGGATAGTGATATGCACGTATACAGGCGCTGCAGTCTAAAAGGGCAGTTCATTGGAGGAGCTGTCATTTGTACTCAGGAAAGTCGGGGACGTCTCCTCTACCTCTCATAGGTACCTTAGAGAGTGAGTGTGTGTGTGAGTGTGTGTGTGTGTGTGTGTGTGTGTGTGTGTGTGTGTGTGTGTGCTGGTAGCGGTGGGGGGGCGGGGGATGGGGCAGCGACACCTTATGGGCACTCGAGGTCGAGGTTATCAGTGCCCTTCCCAAAATTAGCAGAAACGACTTTGGTTAAAACGCCTGAAAGACATACACTGATGTGGCACGCTCATGGGATAGCGATATGCGCGCATACAGGCGCTGCAGTCTGAAAGGACAGTTCATTGGAGGAGCTGTCATTTGTACTCACGTGATTCATATGAAAAGGTTTCCGACGTGATCATTGCCGCTCGACGGCAATTAACAGTCTTTGAACGCGGAATGGTAGTTGGAGCTAGACGCACGGGTCATTCCATTTCGGAAACAGTTAGGGAATTCAATATTCTGAGATCCACAGTGCCAAAAGTTGTAACACCCCACCCGTTGCTTGTCCGATTTTTCCGTGTGTTCGCCCCTGACAAACAACTGACAGAGAAATTGGGAGTGGAACTGTATGCAAAAATGGATAACGCTAGATTGAAATGTGGCCCTGTCACCCCTAATTAATCTGCGGTGGTCGTGTCGGCGATAAATCACACCTACTTTTACTTCCAAACAAGAACGATCACGAACACTTAGGGTGTTCAATGACATCAAAAACATACACAAAAATAAAATAAAGCAAAAGGGTGAATTCTGGATCAACTACTGAAATTAAAGGCTCTACTGAATCACAATCATTTCATTATAACCTTCACATCAATGCTGAATAAAACACAATGAACAATTTACAAATTATCCTCTTAACTGGCATTGGCAGTAAACTGTGTTAACATCGCTCCAAAACACAATCTCTTATAACTTATATACGAAGAACCACTACACCCGAAAATACCGTGAAACCTCTGTGGAAACAGCAATTGCACGTGGTCCAACTATTTAACGTTACACCTAACACAGGCCGAAGTGGGAGCGATCTCACCGTAATATTCCTGTTGTAGCGGCGGTGTCCGACAACGACGGCGCGGGCGTGCGGTCGGCGTGTGGCGTCTCGGAAAGTACACTCCTACAGTTACGAACAACAGACTGCTGCCCGTAATCTTCTCTAATTGCAACAATGTTTCCGTCAGCAATCAGCTGGCGTGGCTAACGTCCTCTCAGAACGAAAGACCAAGAGGGGAGACGACTTGGCTAACCTCCTTTCAGTACGAGAGCCCAGAACAGAAGACCGCTACCGAGAGTCAAGCAAGATTGCTCTTCACCTCTGTTTTCCCACCTTAACTTTTACCGAGCGAATCACCAGAAGCTCTCAAAATACCCAGTTTGCCAGTGCCGACCAATGTAAGGCCTGGGAATAGAACTCTTTTCCACAATTCTTTTATTTCTACAAAATTTCACAAGTAGACTCCGCCCACGCCGGCTGGGAAGAACCACAGCTGTGGGCAATATTATGTTTACTGGAAGTTTTCTCCCAAGAGACCACTCGAGATATTCCCAGCAAGATTCCCCGTTGTAGCAAACACAGACTCTTGCATCGAAGGTTTTGTTATTCGGAACGCCTGGCCTGTCCCGCTTGAGTTACTCGAAGGTGTAAAATTAGTGGGACACAGGCGAGAGCAGGCACAGGAAAGCCCGTCCAGTTATCCACTGCTCTATTTTTGGTAAACACTTGAACACCTGCAGCCGCGCGCCCCTCAGAGGCCGGCGGCCGCTGTGGCCTCTCTAAACGGATTACAGAAATCCCCCAGTTCACCATTCATACCGTCAGGCTGTGGCCTTCGGCGGCTAGGCGGGGACGTAGCCGAGCTCTGTCTCGCGTACTGCCTTTCCGCAAAATCTTATATTTACAAAATCGCGGAATTCTCGCGTGCCGATGCGTTTCCACATAGATTTCCTACTCCGTAATTTAGAGTATTACTCCAATAAAACCTGAAGTGTCATGTTAAATGGACTCATGTAAGGTGCAAGGCCGTTGCCACCTTACAAAGGATGCCGAGAATACCAAATTTTGGGCATTATCCCTCACCATGGGAAACGCTGTGACTGACGGCCTTCGCTTCACGACTGAAAGCAGCGGCGTTTCCATAGAATTTCAGTCCAAACAGAAATGCGACACTGCTTGAAATAATCGCAGAAATCAATGTGGAACGTACGATGAACGTATGAGTTAGGACGGCGCAGCGAAAACTGGCGTTGGGGACTGTGGCAGCAGACGATCGACGCGAATGCCTTTGCTAACAGTACGACATCGCCTCTCCTGGTCTCGTGACTATATCGGTTAGACCCTAGATGTCTGGTAAACCGTGGTGTGCTCCGATGACTCCCCATTTAAGGTAGTAAGAGCTGATGATAGGGTTCGAGTGTGACTCAGACCCCACGACGCCATGGACCCAAGTTGCCAACAAGGCACTGTGCAGGCTAGTGGTGCCTCCATAATGGTGTGGTCTGTGTTTACATGGAATGGACAGAGTCTTCTTGTCCAATTGAACCGGTCATTGACTGGAAATAGTTATGTTCGGCTACTTGGAGACCATTTGCAGCCATTCGTGGACTGTATGTTTCCAAACAACAATAGACTTTGTATGCATGACAATGCACCATATCAGAACATTCTGGACAATTCGAGCAAATGATTTGGCCACCCAGATCGCCCGACGTGAATCCCATCGAACATTCATCTGGTACAATCGAGAGGTCAGTTCATCCACAAAATCCTGGACTAGCAACACTTTCGCAGTCGTGGACGTCTAAAGAGGCAGCATGGCTCAATATTTCTGCAGCGGACTTCCAACGACTTTTTTAGTCCATGCCGCGTTGAGTTGCTGCACTGCGATGGGCAAAATGTCCTCCTGCTTCGCTGGATGGTAACGTGCTCGCCTCCCACGCAATCAGGCCTGGGTTCGATTCCCGGCTGGGTTGGAGATTTTCTCCGCTCGTGGACTGGGTGTTTTGTTGTCCTCATCATCACTTCATCCTCATCACCAGCGCGCAAGTCGTCCAATGTGGCGTCAAATGAAATAAGACTTGCACTTGGCAGCCGAACTTCCCCGAATGAGGCCTCCCGGCCAACGATGCCATATGCTCATTTCCATTTCCATTCCCGGCAAAATGAGGCCCACCACAATATTGTGAGATAGTTCATGACTTTTGCCACCTCTGTGTGAAACAAGTTAGAGTAAGTCTTACATAATTACTCTCCCAACCTCACAAACACTGTCGCCCCTCAGAGTGCACCACGACCTCACATCCCTTAAGATAGCATAAGTAGCGTCAGATGTTTTGAAAATTTCAATTAACACACAAGCAATACAAGAGGAAAGCTGAAATAATGACACGGAAATATGTATCTGGCTGGTCACTTACAGAAAATGTGGATTAACCAGCCACACTGATAACACATCAAAAATTCGTCCCTAAAATTTTAGGGAACAAGTTGGACACTGGAGATAACTTTAAAAACTGTACCATAGTGGTGCCATTGTCTGTTAAAATAGAGGTCAAATCTGTAAGTAAGTTGGCTGCTGCCCTCTTGTCTGAATATAAAACACAGTCAACTTAAACGTGGCGCACTGTGATCTGTAGGCCACATGCGCCAGACACTGGAGGGTCCTCCAGCCTTAGCGAGAAGCCACGCGTCATGGGGCTGTATCGTATGTGAAGACGAGTCACAGGGGCCTCATCCCAAGCGCGTGACTGGAAGGAGATACACCGTGGCCTAGCTGGGACTTCACGAGACGCGGCTTATTCCCTGTCATTTTCAGCCACTTTTATTCCCATCTACGCAAGACTGTACAGCAACAGTGAGTCGATAGAATGTAGGCAGGAAAGGGGGGACGGGGGTGGCACACTGAACTATGTCCATTATAATTATCCGGGCTGTTATGCCGTGGTCGGTTGATGAATTCTGTGTCGATTCCCAACGTTTCGTCTCCCACTGCAGGAGACATCTTCAAGGGGGTCCGTAGCTCGATGGAAGGTCCAACACACCCACTGGCTCGCTACTGACTGCCGCTAAATTCCGTGTCCGCGCGCTCCCACGCCGCGGCGTGACGTCACGTGTTTTGAAAACGTCAGTGCAATTGGCCGCTGTCCGTCGCTGTCGATCGCCGTTGCCATCACCCAGTGGTAGACGGGTGGTACACATCTTCTTTAACACCGGCATCAATATACCGTTTAATTTCACGCCCTCCTCCTTTCGGTTGAAATTATTTGGGTGTTAAGCGATTTCGATTGCCTCCCTGTAGAGCCTTTCGTAATATCCGCTTGTGGCCGCTAGTACTTGCGTCTCCTCGAAACGAATATTGTGGTTTCCTGGCTGGAAAGCATGCTCCGCAACAGCTGATCGTTCCGTTTCTCCTCTTCTACAATTTCCCTTGTGCTCTTCCAAACGTTTAGAAATCGTTCTTTTAGTGGTACCCACATAAACATCACCACAGCTGCATGGGATCCTATACACTCCAGCTTTTTCCAATGGTTTGCGAGCGTCCTTGGCAGGCTTAAGGTATTCCTGTATCTTCCTGGTGGGCTTGTAAATTACGGTAATATTCCGCTTCGTCAAGATCCTCCCTATTCTTTCCGTTACATTTTTAACAAACGGCAGGAAAACCTTAGATTTTGCAGTAGCCTGTACGTCAGTATGATTTCTGCGTGGCTGCCTCAACGCACGTTTTATTTCGGCGGACGAATATCCGTTCTTCATTAGTGCATTGTGCAGATGTTCCATCTCAGCGTCGAGCAACCCAGGTTCACAAATGTTTCTAGCTCTGTCCGCTAACGTCTTGATAACACCCCGCTTCTGTTGTGGGTGTTGGTTCGAATCCCGGTGCAAATAACGGTCCGTGTGCGTGAGTCTGTGGTATACTGAGTGGCCCAAAGTACCATTTTCGTTTCTAAAAACAAGCACATCGAGGAAATGTAATTTGCCGTCTACCTCCTCCATTGTAAACTGAATTCTCGTGTTTATACTGTTCAGATGTTCGTGGAACCGCCTTAGTTCCTCCCTACCATGTCTCCACAGCACAAACGTGTCATCCACGCATCGGAACCATACATTTGGTTTTTTTGCTGGCAGTACCTAAGGCCTGTTCTTCGAATTTCTCCATAAAGAAGTTTGCAATTACGGGACTTAGGGGAACAGTGAATGTGGAACAGTGTATCCTGTAGCCTTCGCCTTATCCAACATCACTCTGAATTGAAGAGGATATTAAAGCTTCATCTGTTATCATCGGCGTAGCTTCCCTCTTGCTATATCCCAGATGTCTCTTTTAGGTTCAACAGTGTATTAGGATCTCTGTCACACTATGGAGTATCTATACTTTTCTCATTCCTTTCTATTCCCATAGTCTTCATTCCGTCTCAATCGACAATCTTAGCCCATTATTTCTCGCTCTTCCTCCGACCAATCAATTTCTTCTCCATATCCTCATTGGTTTCATACAGAAACCAGATGGCAGTTATAAGAGTCGAGGGTTATGAAAGGGAAGCAGTGGTTGGGAAGGGAGTAAGACAGGGTTGTAGCCTCTCCCCGATGTTTTTCAATCTGTATATTGAGCAAGCAGTAAAGGAAACAAAAGAAAAATTAGGAGTAGGTATTAAAATCCATGGAGAAGAAATAAAAACTTTGAGGTTCGCCGATGACATTGTAATTCTGTCAGAGACAGCAAAGGACTTGGAAAAGCAGTTGAATGGAATGGACAGTGTCTTGAAAGGAGGATATAAGATGAACATCAACAAAAGCAAAACGAGAATAATGGAATGTAGTCGAATTAAGTCGGGTGATGCTGAGGGAATTAGATCTGGAAATGAGACACTTAAAGTAGTAAAGGAGTTTTGCTATTTGGGGAGTAAAATAACTGATGATGGTCGAAGTAGAGAGGATATAAAATGTAGACTGGCAATGGCAAGGAAAGCGCTTCTGAAGAAGAGAAATTTGTTAACATCGAGTATAGATTTAAGTGTCAGGAAGTCATTTCTGAAAGTATTTGTATGGAGTGTAGCCATGTATGGAAGTGAAACATGGACGATAAATAGTTTGGACAAGAAGAGAATAGAAGCTTTCGAAATGTGGTGCTACAGAAGAATGCTGAAGATTAGATGGGTAGATCACATAACTAATGAGGAAGTATTGAATAGGATTGGGGAGAAGAGAAGTTTGTGGCACAACTTGACCAGAAGAAGGGATCGGTTGGTAGGACATGTTCTGACGCATCAAGGGATCACCAATTTAGTATTGGAGGGCAGCGTGGAGGGTAAAAATCGCAGAGGGAGACCAAGAGATGAATACACTAAGCAGATTCAGAAGGATGTAGGTTGCAGTAGGTACTGGGAGATGAAGAGGCTTGCACAGGATAGAGTAGCACGGAGAGCTGCATTAAACCAGTCTCAGGACTGAAGACCACAACAACAACAACAACAACAACATCCTCATTGATTCTCCTGTACTGCAGCCACGTTTCTTTTGGATGTCACTACTCACATTCGGTATTGAACGGTAGTGAAACATGGACTGTTGGAAATCCGGAACAGAAGAGAATCGAACCATTTGTGATGTGGTGGTACAGGCGAATGTTGAAAATTAGGTAGATTGATGGAGTAAGGAATGAGGAAGTTCTGCGCAGAATTGGAGAGGAAAGGATTATGTGGGAGGCACTGGCAAAGAGAACGGAGAAGATGATAGGACATCTATTAAGATATCTGGGAATTATTTCATGGCACTACAGGGAGCTGTAGAGGGAAAGAATTGTAGAGGAAGTCAGAGATTGGAATACCTCCAGCAAATAGTTGAGGACGTAGGTTGCAAGTGCTACTCGGAGAGGTTGGTAAAGGAGAGGAATTCGTGGCGGGGTGCATCAAACCAATCCAAAGACTGTAATGACAGAAAAAAACTCATAATGAGGAAATTGTTTAAATACTCGGTGTGGCAGATAAAAAGCGATTTTGAGAGGTTGTAAAAATAATTCAATCAGTTTTTCCAAATTTTATTTTTGCCAATTACATTAAAAAATTTAAGGACTTAAGTAAATCTAACTAAGGTTTAAAAGTAACTCGAGCATGATTGCGTCCATTTAGGTGCAGACAGTCTTCCAGGCGAGCCTTAAATTTATGCACCATATTCCGTAGCATTTACAGCGGGATTCGAACCACACCCTGACGGATGAGTTCTTTCAGTGCTTCATCTGTTTGTGGCGGGTTATCCTGAGACACTTTACTCTTGAGGTAACCACGCAACAAAAAGTCGCACGTTGTTGAAAGAAAAAATCACACTTGTTAAAAGGTGAGGCAATGACATATCCCAATTTCGAGAGTTCACGTGATTCGGAAATTAATTATTAACAACATTCATGCTTACTCTTCCCGTGTAGGACGACGCTTCACCTCGTTGAAAAATGTCTCCTGTTAGATTTCGTGTTGAAGAGGTTATGGAGTAAAAGAGTTTTCCAACATGTCTGCGTATTACTTTGAGGTCACTGTCACGATGTTGCCCAGATCATCTTAAAAAAAGTGGGCCTTATTATCCCTGATGAAGACATAGCACGCCACATAGTGACTTTTGTGACATGAGAGGTTGCTGATGCTGTCGTTTGGGATCCACGTATCTCCAAAACAAAAAGTTCTACTTGTTGAAAAAACTGGACAAATGGAAGTGGACCCTGTCACTCATCCATAAATTAGTTACAATGTCTTCGTCTCCACCAATTAAATTCAACACTTCTTCACAGAGCCGGCTTCCATTCACGTAATATATTTCTTTAAGAACCCGAACAGTTTGGATGTAGTAAGGATGATAGTATAGATCGCTGTGCAAAATCTGTCTAAGCGTCCTACTGGAAATAGCAAGTGCTGGCGAACTGAGTGACGTGGGCTTCTTTCGATTGCAACTCTCACACAATTGATGTTTTCAGGAGTACGCACTGCCTTTGCCTGCCCAGGCCTCTTTACCGTCGCTAAGTCTCTTCGCAGTTCCTAAAACACTTTTTAATCGCACAAGCAGACTGCACCGGACGTTTCCAATTAATGTGAAAATGGGTGCGAAAAGCACGACGTACGTGCACGTTAAGAACTACACTTTGACAGTGTACTCGCGATCACGAGGTGCCCACCACTCCACTACTAACAAATGGTAACGCGCCGGGAACGTGGCCGACTGCATCCCCCCCTCCCCTTTCACCCCACGTGCTGAGAAAAGTGTCTCGCCCTTTTCAAAATCATTTTCTATTCTGTCGTGACAAAAAGTCACGTTTTAGTATTTCAGTATATTGGTTTCTAGACTAGTTTACATTAACGTGCTTGACCTGATAGAGTCACAGTTAGCGCCACGTTCTTATTTAGAGATACGTTTTAATTACATTCATTCCCAGAAGCAATGGGTGAGGCTTATGTTTCGTCAATCCTGTAGACAGGATGCGTACGCCCCACATTTCTACACGGTGCCTTGTATGGACTTCTTTGCCTGTATGGTGCCTTGCTGTTGTCGGTTGGCCTTCCCTGATGGTGGCTAAAAGAAACGAGTAGACCCGGTCTCCCATATCACTTCCCTGTTGCTCCCAGTCACACGTAATCATCAGCCAGCTCTTATGGTGGCAGTTTTTTCAGTGCGTTCTCCAGTAAACACTGTTAAATTTCTTGATGGCGAAAAACATCCGGCGGTCGACGATTCAGATTTGGCACAACTTTGAAATACAGAAAGGTCTTGACCGCACAATTCTTTATTGAACGTTACGCGCTTCAAAATTTCACTATCAGACTGAAGCTGTGGAATAAAGTGTACAAGGAAATTAATGATATCACTTTGGCACTAGTTCGAATAGACAATGGCACTGTCAAATATGCCTATATGAGATGAGATCTGTATTATAAGCAGTCTATAAGCTCGCTTTTGTGAGTTTTTGCTACAGTTTGATTTAAATGAAAGTACGATATTAATTGAAATTCCTAAGAAGCATACTTATGTTGCTACGTATATATTTTCTGTCGTTAATTTCCTTGTACAGTTTATTCTATTGCTTCAGTCTGATTTTGAAATGTGTGACGCCTAATAAAGAACTGTGCGATCAAGACATTTCTATATTTTAAAGTTGTGCCAAATCTGGTACTTTTTGGTGTACACCCAGCTTTCAGAAGTCCCATATATTATATTTATCGGGTACGTTCCTAACAGCACACAGAGTTCTTGCACTAATGTGAAACTAAATGTCCCTGATAGTCTTAAAAGAACATTCCTCTGCCCACCCCTGGCTGTAGTCTTGCTGGTCACTAGATAAGTGTGTGTGCTCAAGTACCAGATACAAAGCTGATTCACAGAGTGCTCAGTCTAGTGGTGGCTCTTAGACCGCTGTATTGACTTTAGCGAGTTTGTGTAGTGGTTTGCGCTGTATCCGTCGTTAATCTAAAGCACTTGTTAAAGCATAGTCAGTCTTAATCGCTCATTTCCTTGGTCTCCTCCTTCAGTTCCAGAACGATTTTCAGCTTCAAATTTCCTGTAAAAATAAAAATGTATGTCTGACCCCGATTCTGCTCTGGAACGTTTGTGGTGTCCTGTCGACTGTTCTATTACTTTTTAATGAATAAAAACAGTATTTTATAGCCACACTGACTGTTTAAAAATCTTGTTAGTTGGACAACCACTACTTGCTGTTCCGGAGTTAAGTCGCAGATCCGCTCTTACAGAATTACTGCTGGCATTCTAGGATATACAATACCTTTCCCGCTGCAGTGTATGTCGATCATGTTACTGGACATTACAATGAATAATCTGTTACAAAATCTTAATTAAGGGATTAGCAGCAATAGCTTCAAACTGATAAGATGTAAATAATTGAGGACTTGTTAATTTACATCATTTATTAATAATTATTCATCGTCGTGCAGTTGTTATTTAACAAGCCCTGAGTCGATAGTACAACCAATAATATAGAAAATATGTGCAGTTACGAGGGCAGTCTAAATTCCGTACCTCTAGCTAGCATGTTCAGACAAGAGAATGTGTATCAACACAATTAATAAAGCCCTGAGAGATTGGAGCGTTAGGATACAGATTCGCACCAGCGATTTAATAACTTGATTGACAAAGATTGTATTCTTAATAACAGAGATGAAGTAATCAAGCAAAAATTACATTAATTTATGTCCAAATTATAATGGACCTTTCCTTTTGCAGACAATATTCTTAGCAATCGGTCCATTCAGGTTCAGTCCCTGAGTATATCGGTCGGTAATAGCACTGCTTGTGATAGTAAACTTCCGAATTCGTGTCGCTGTCCAGTACACTGTTTTAATCTGCCAGGAAGCTTCCCAAACAGCATACAGTCCACTGCAGAGTGAAAGATTCATTCTGGATTTGCAGCCTGACTGCATTTTAATTGATGCCAACATTGAAATTTGGCGACCGCAATTTGACAATTTATGAGTTGTTTACGTGTCTGTACATCAGTATACTGAATTATTTCGGTGATCTACGAGTAGTTTGCACGACTGTACGCTGTGTACTGCATTATTTCGGTAATTTACGAGTTGTTAGCGTCTCTGCACATCAGTGTACTGCATTATTTATGAGTATTTTGCAGGTCTGTAGACTATTTACTGTGACCTCAAGCATGGCAGGGTGAGTATTTTGTATCAGTGCAATAAATATACTATGTCAAATCCATTCCTAAATAGTTCCAGCAGCCCAGAACATTTGAGTTATTTTCCTGCCATTTTTCTCCTTCAGACCGCCATCTTGGATTACATCATGGGAGGGGCGATGGCACCCTCTGGTGGTGGTCTGTGTACTAGGCCAGTTGGACTCTGGACCTCAGGGTGGACACACTAGATGGTGGTACTGCCTCGAATTGTTTAAAGACTGAAAAGACTTATGTCCATCCTACCCAGTACAGGCTGAGTCCTTTCCCAGCCAATTCCTAGGAAGAGGTGCTGGTCTGATGACTTAAGTTAGTGGAGGTAGCCCAACTGACCTTTTTCCCACCAAAATTTGAATTTCCCGCCATGACATCTATCACCGCCATCTTGAATAAATTTGGCAACAATGGTGAGTGGGGTAGTATGAACATTGTCCTACTACTCACTATCACTAAATGATGAGACTGTGAGCACACAAGAGTTTTTTTTTTTGCGGTACTGTACTGACAACTGCACAAAGTCGGTTTGTTCCAATCCATTGTGTCAATCAACAGAGCTTACACAAAATAAGGTGGCAGTTGCGGTGCAGAAACTCATTTTCGTTCTGACCACGGGCCGAGTCCACCTTGTTGTTCTGAATGAGCGCCAGGCTCGTTGCCTGTCGCTCACTGCCATTCTCATTGCCTTCTCTTCGCTGAGCAGCAAGGCTTCACAGTCTTGGCATCTAACAAGTGCAGGGACAGTTCTCTTAATCAGACACGGGTGATTATATGGAACATCATTACATTTATGTCGGAAGAGGCAAACAAGGAAGAGGTAATTGCATTAAAAACTGAGCTTTAAAGGGTTTTGGGAACTGCTAACTATTCAAGGCGCACAATAAAGAGGATGAAGGAGGGGACACTGTTGCAAGTACATTCTAAAACAAAAAAAAAAAGAGCCGACGCACCACAAAGGAAATATCTGAATGGTACAGGAAGCAGTAGATGTGATGTACAATTTCAGAAAAACTGGACGATTTATTCAAGAGGAATAGCTTTACTAATTGAGCAAGTCATGCGTTGGTCCGCCTCTGACCCTTCTGCAAGAAGTTATTTGGCTTGGTATTGACTGACAGATTTGTTGGATGTCCTCCTGAGGGATACTGTGGATGATTCTGTCCAATTGGCGCATCAGATCGTCAAAATCCCGAGATGGTTGGAGGGCCCTACCCATAATGCTCCAAATCTTCTCAATTGTGGATAAATCCGGCGACTTTGCTGGCCAAGATATGGTTTGCCAAGCACGAAGATAAGCAGTAGAAACTCTCACCATATGCCGGCAGGCATCATTTTGTTGAAATGTAAGACCAAGACGGTTTGCCACGAAGGGCAACAAAATGGGACGTAGAATATCATCGACGTACCGCTGTGCTATGAGTGTGCTGCGGATAATAACCAAATGGGTCCTGCTATGAAAATAAATGGCGCGCCAGACAATTACTGGTTGGCTGGCGGTATGGCAGGCGACAGTCAGGTTTGTACTCCATCGCTGTTCGAGGCGTCTCCAGACACGTCTTCACTGATCATCGGATTCAGTCCAAAGCGATACTCACCACTGACGACAATTCTACTTCAGTCAGATTCCAGGTCGAATGCGGCCAACACCACTCAAAACGTTGTTTGTTGGCATACAGAGGTCAATAGTAGCTGGTGCAAGGGGCGCCGTAACCTCTGCCCCGCTTTCTGTGAGCCGCCTATTAATGGTTATTTCGGTCACCGAAGCACCAGTTGGACGTCAGATCGATATAATGAGGATTTCGAAATGCCTCTCTGACTATTGTCCGATCTTCGCGTATGTCGTCGTTCTAGGTCGACCACTTCGGTTCTTGACGCCGTGTTCGTCGAATAGTAGCATCGCCCCTATTCAAATGTCGACAGATTCGTTCATTACCCCAAATGGCTTCTATGAGTCCAACTACACGTCCTCTCCTAAATTCTGACATCTGCGTATGTTGTTCATACGCCCTTTGTGAGACGTAGTCACCAACTGAGTAAACGGAATGAAATTCGCATAGACTTAATGCCCTGGTATAGACATGTTCCCTGTTTACTGTCCTTGCCAGCTGCACAGTGAAATTGTGCTGCAGTGTCACACATACTTCTGGGACACGTAAAAGGAGGAGAAGAAAAATAATTTAGCTCAGTTTCTTAATAGCACTTGCAATCAACATATAAATAATGTTACTGCAAAGTAGTAAAGTGTTTATTAAATAACTACTACAGTATGACAATATAAAGTGTGGTCGCTGTGTTCTTTACTGTGTAACTGTGGCGGAAACAATGTTCTGACAAACATCTGCATAATGAAAGAGAGATAAAAGACGGTGTAAATCAATAAATGAAATAGAGACAGATACATAGCTTTCAGGGATGACAGCTATAGTGCAATCCTATCATCCGATATATTGTTTGTTGAAATCGCATGAAGCAATTAAAAGTTGTTAATTCAGAATTCATTGCTTAAATGTTTACTTACTGTGAAATGTTAACTTCAGTTGTTTTAAAGCTACTGAAATGTTGTGTCATTGGATGCGCTTAATTTTTGTGAGATTGCATATGCATTCAGATTCGCTTTAATATGTAATGTGACTTATTGTCGAAGTTCAGAAAGTGGTAACTTGGCCAAATTTAAGACTGTCTCACACTGCACCGTTTCTTGGAGCGTTGTCTGTCCTCTTAAGCGACTGTCCATCGCCGAAATTCCCTGTAGTGTGACTTACCGACATCTGTTGCTTTGCTGCTAGTCTTTGTACCTGGGGTCGGTCGTATCGTCACCAATGTGCAAGCCGGAACTGCTGCGGCATGACCTGAGACCTGGTCGCGCTAGGTTCAGCCGAACAAGAAGTTCGTCTTATCTCGTAACATTAATGCGTGGCCGACTAGCTCGCCTAAATACATGCAACCTTACAGGGTATTGCCTAACAAGTTGTCAGGAGACTGACACATAATTTCCATGTGATCACTGTATTTAATTTTACATTTTCACTGTTGTTGTAAGTGACATTGTCTCCTATGCTAAATTTTTCTACATTTTTCCGACATGAAGTTTCCTCCTGGCAGCCTAGGGTTGACCTTGTTTACCTCTAGTTAATCCTTTGTTTATGCGACTATTTCTTTTTCGGTACCCTAGTGAAAAACTATAGACTTTACACATCTGTATTTAACCAATTATTTGTCATACTGACATACCCTGTTAAGGGGACCACACCCTGCCTATCTAACCCATGTTAATTATGCAAGTGTTTGACCCATTTATGAAACAACTGTTTGATGCAGGACCTTAATATTTTTACTGTGTGTTACATGATGCTAATAGTCAACTGTACTAAAATCTACTTTATCCATTTTATAGTTTTTAAGAAATACTTTTTTAAATTTATTAACAAAACATATTAAGTTTTTTCTGCAGAATATGTTTTTTTGTGAATTTCCTAATAGGGGAATATTAATGAATGTAGTACCAGAGGTGGCTTTTTATGTTCTGCAGACACTCTGAAAATTTCATTCATTTATCTATGATAGTCTCCGATATAATGGGGCATATGTACTGAAAATTTTAGTTTGCGGGAAATTGACTTTAAAGAAGAAACTTTTGAAATTTCTTACTTACAGTTAATTGAAACTGTCCTGCTGCATATGATGGCCCTTCTTTGGCCTCTAGCAGGTCTTCCTTCCTGGATGTTTGTCTTGCTTTCTTGGCCATATTAGATGCAGACCTGTCTGCATCGGCTATCCTCATTTTGTCGCAATGTTGCAGCCCAGTGATCATATTTTCACCAGGATTAATTCCCAGCTTTTTCAGTATCCAGCACTTTCCAGTATTACCACAATTGAATGTAATAACAGCATGATGAACTCCTAGTTTCATTGTATGCATGCCTGCAAATACAGTTTTAGGAAGGCGGTTGCATATTATGCTGTTGAAACATTCATTTGGGTTTTGGGTCTGCCCATGTAGACATTTCCTTAGGAGGTCAGGACGAGCAAAGTCTCTGAAAATAGGTTTATAACAGCAGCAGGAAGAGAATGCTGGTGAGAATAAGATTCTCCAGTTGCCTGAGCCCTATTCTATTTGCACCACGAATTTTCTCCTGATGGACACAATCCATGACACGGCTTTTCATCAGTAGAGGACCTATGGAAGAATATGGCCCGAGCATCTCTCTCCATTGCCTCCAGATTTTCTTTATTTCTCCTAATTGTCTGCCCATAGTATACCTGCAAGTTTTCTACAACAACTACTCGCAATCACACTTGTACAAAACTAACCGCCTGTCTGAAAGCGTGTTGCTTACAGACAGCAGAAAGAAAAGAATACCGACCGTTGCATTCCAAGGATAGCCAACACACTCTGGAGTAAAAAAAAAAAAAAAAAAAAACCTAACGTGCAATGTAAAGGATATAAAGATCTAAAATATATGCAGAAAAGTGGGTGACAGAAAAGTGGGCGTAGCATATAAACACACGTGGAAGGAAAATGCTTTTTAAATGCTCGAAAAAAAATTTATCAGCAAAATCCTTTTCAGAGTGCTTAAATAAACCCTTAATCTATCTAAATACGATGAAAACCGAAAATTGATTTTTTTTTCGACCTGAACCACGGTGTGGTCCCCTTAATACAACCATTTGCAGAGTCGCTAGCTGTAGTTTCGAAGTGACACGAGACGTGTGTTTGGTGTGCTAGGCGTCAGTTGTTGAACAGCAGGTATCCTCTGCTGCACAGTGGTGGCTGAGGCCGGAGCCCCCGCCGATACCGGTGTGCCTTCCACTGCTGCTCCGTCTGGGCAGATGCGTGACAATTTATTTTTCACGCACTACTCTACATTATGCCACTGCACTATCTAAGAGGAATGTTTCTTTTCACAGGGCAACCGGCGAGGAGCTTGGGTGCGAGTGCGAGCGAAGAAACGACCTCAAGACATTTTCGAGACGGCCGAGTCGCAGAATGTGGCTACAGTTGCCAATATGATTGCGGCAGTCAACGAGAAGTCGCCGAATCTTAACGTAATTCTGAGCTCTGGCGAGATCGTGACCATCGCGGACGCTCCAGATGCGAACACGAGACACAGTCCTGCGGTTATTGTGACCGAACCGTCGTGGTACGACGAAGAAAGGCCACTCGCAGAAGAGCCGGCAGAAGTTCCAGCTGGCGGTGAGACTCTGGCACCCGTCTACCTGTGGGATGTCGCCGACACGTCGCAACCTGACGGCCGTACTTCAACAGGAGAAGGTGCGTCTTCGTCGGAGCGTTTGGACGACAGTGCAGAGACATCGGGAGCGGAGGTCGCGAGCGGCGAAGAGGTGACAGAGAGGCCCGCTTCCGTATTGCCGCCGCAGTCTTCGACGCAACCACCGCCGACGGACGCCACAGAAGAGGCTGTCAGCACAGACACGCCGGTACCGACAGTTTCGATAGGCGGAGCCTCGGGCGAGGAGAGTCACAAGGCAGACGACAGAGCTGTTGCGGAGACACGAGTACCGAGTGAGTCGACTGACGCGAGCGACTGGACCAGAGAGACTCTGCCGTCCGAGGGTGCAACGACCGAGCAGTACACGACAATAGAGTCGGAGGCGAAGGGCGCGAACACCACGGAGGGCGTCTGGAACCGCGGCGTGCCGCTGTCCAGCCTGGCGCTCACCGACCACAACCTGCGCGGAGTCTCTCTGGAGGACTTCCCGGCGGAGGGGGGGGATCGGGAGAACGAAGTGCAGGAGGCGGCCGCGCCGCAGCCCGCCAAGGTCCTCCGGACCTCCACCAAGGTCTCGCACGAGACCGAGATCTGCTACCGGGGGAGGTGCATCAAGACGAGGACGGCGGAGCCGCAAGAGCGGCTCGTCAGGCGGTGAGCCGCCACCACGCCGCTGTGCGGCGCTCCTTGTCTCGAGACATTGTGTGTGTATGTGACCGAACGAGTGTCGTGTTGTGCCTCCAGTGCTGACTGTGTCCACACGTTATTTATATACTGCCTTTTTTTCAACTGACTGAATATTTAATTTGTAAAAAAAAAATATTTAATTCTGATTTTCAGAATGAATAATTATCAACATTTGCTGTACTCGACCGTTATTCGTACAAAGCACATTCCACAAGTACATTTGTACAAAGACGCGCCACCAGTCATTTTTTACAAGTAAATTGCTTGGCAGAGTAACTAATATGCTCATGCTGCTTTTTATTATCATCATTGCAGTCACCTGTAACAAATTGTAATGTTGTAAAAAGTAAATGAAATACACGAGGTGAAGAAATTTTATTGTGGCGTCAGCATACTCACAGTTCCTCAGCAGTCCCTAAACCGCAGTTACAATATAGCACACACTAATTTTTGATACGTACGCGCCTGGATGGTAAGCAATACGACTACAGACGTAGTTTCAGCTTTGAGCACTCGACAGCGAGGTTATCTGTGACCAACCATGTATCAAAGCTGCTTTAAATGCGTAAAACATGGCCGTCCTTAGGCCCTGAGCTAGAACGGCGAGGTGTTGAGCTAAGGGGGACGTGGGGGTTACTCACGTTAGTCTCGTGGTGAATGACGAAATAGTTTTCAGACTGTATGACAGATGGCTCTGGGTACACTTGCTACTGGCCAGTATGCATTACACATTCTGGCTTTCTTCAAGCTGATCTGAACTGATACATCAGTCTGTTTAGCTGGCCACGATGCGAGCTCTGTTGGCGAAGTTTTGGTTTCTGGCGGGAGGTGAGGGGGTGGGGGGGGGGGGGGGGGGACACCAGCTTGGAGCTTGGGTTCACCCTTGACGCAAAGTGTACTCAAAGCAATTATTAAAACATTCCATTTGTATTCGAATGCAAAGAGCATGCACTAATTATAATACACATGTCATTAAATGTCAAATCATCTATTGTCTAAAACATTTGAAAACGGGTATAAGCGTATTTTTCAAATCATAATGGGGTTGTTTCAGGTTAAAATTTCTACTCAGTCCATACCTGAGGCACTTTATGTGTTTCCAATTACATGTACGAGTACATTCGGATATTTCTCATCCCACACGGCTAATGAAGTGGAGTAATAACTTCAAATGCAGTACAGGAGCAGACAGTGTGCTCCTTCTGATTCAGCAATAAAACAAGTGTAGGCATCTGAAGATAGGCATAACGCCCCGAAACCCATCACGGCGGTAAAACAAAGCTTCTTAACACCTGTTTTTGTCTGGTTGCGTTCTTCATTAACAGTCCTTAATTGAATAACGTCTAGAGTCCAACAAAGATAAAAAAAGTTGTACATTTCACATAGCCAACGAAAAAAGTGCACGAGTTACGTCAGATGAGAGTCGAGACCACGTCACGAACTGCTGATCATTGTCCACACCACGACCAATCAGTCGTTTCTAAGTGTCATGTTGTTCATAAATACCGAGATGCAAATGAAGATCTTTAGCGGTGGGATGAGCCAGTTTCACTATATACCCAAATTTACGTGTCTATTCCAAGACGAAAACAGGAGTCATTCAATGTAAATTGAGATTGCACAGAACAAATTAACATTTGATAAGTCGTGCACCTGCTGCACAACAGTGCTACAATTTTCTGCGCAGCAGATTCATATATTGTGTCTATCCACTGTACCAATCAAAAAATATGGTTGCTTGTCACTAAAGACGTGTTTTTGACAATAACCATTCCGATCCTTACGCTGCTGTATAGAACACTCGAAGAGACTCACTATGTTATCGTGCGTCACTATTCACGGCGGGTATAAGCAGTACGGTTTCTCTTTCAGTATTTCTGTAATACAAGGTGCCCCCCCCCCCCACCCCCAAAGAGAGAGATTTACTCTGCTTGAACTTAAATAACTCCAAAAAATAACAAAAACCATGATTTTTTAAGTTACACAGATGGTCACGTTATTACTGATGATGTTTTACTGTTGAGGATATTCAAAATGTTCTTTATCGACAGCAATACAGCGTCTGCAATGCTGCGGAATAGATCGACACACGTTTGTTACGGCTGCCATTGAAATGGATACACAGGCAGTCACGATTGCCTCTCTCATGGCATCCAGCGTGCATGCCTTCCACAGAAAGAAATGTAACGGCGTTAAATCGGGTGATGTTGGTGGAAACTCAACACTTCCTCGTCGACCTATCCTCCTCTAAACAATGTTTCGTCCACGAATTGCCGCACATCACGGTGCATGGTCTTGTTGGGGGAAAAATGATCTTCACCTCGATACAGTTCGTAAAAACTGGTATCGTTCTTGCAACATGGTAAGGTGCTTTGCACCCGTTACTGTTCCTTCACAAAAGAACGGCTCTAAAAGCCATACCACATCAGACTGATAACCCAGGAAGATTAACGGCTCGTTCTTCTGTACACGGGGATTATTTCTTACCCGATACACGCAGTTATGGCAAAACTTCGAGGTGCCTGCCAAGATCGTCGTCATTCATCACGTGAAACAACCTCGGAATTTAGGGTTTCTACTTTACATACTTTAAAATGTGGTGATCACTTGATCTGCTTATGCCTGATTCACGCGCAGCTTGCCGTGTGGACCTGTTTGAGGATCTCGTGAAAGCTTATACCACGGCGTCCATTCCTCTTTTGACCGCTGATGATTTCTTCCTGTCGCACCGTCCCTCCTTCAGATGACTCAAACTTCCTTCCCTCGTAATGTCGTTACTGTTACACGTGACAGTGGCGCAGTATCAAACTCTGCCCTCCATCGTCTCTGTACTTCTTTCATGTTCTCACATTTCCAATAACAATTTAAAATCCACTTTCTTTGCTCCAAGGACAAGTTTCCAGCCATCTTGTTATTTACGTGTAGTTACTGGCAATGGAAAATAAATTAATGGCTACATACACTAGTCACGAGAGCACCATATAAACACAACTGGATCAAGCTATCATTAACACCCCCTCAGTCATTAATGTCCAAACAGTGTAAATCCTTTGTGGGGCACCCAATATGTTTCAAGAACTTGGCAGTGGGGTGTTCAGTTCTCTGTTTGCTTTTCCTATCGACTTCAGTTGGCTATGTTGGTAACTCGCCTGCACACACTCAACCACTTATTCCTTCACTGTTGGACGACTGTCATCTACCCTTAACAGAGGTGTTCTCTAGCTGTAAACTGCGCATATCATGGGTGAAACCAGCAGGAAGCAGATGCCCCCATCCCCCCTACAAAGAAATGATGTTCACTAACCGAACTTCAGTCCTGCCCTCCCACACAGACAGATGTATATTTAGTATCAGTTTGAGCAAAGGAGGAACATGTAATGGATATTACACACAGAACCATTTGTTATGAAATCTCAAAATTATTTAAGTATTCACTGTTAAATTAATAAGAGGCTTCTCTTCCTCTTCACACACACACACACACACACACACACACACACACACACACACACATTTACACAGGGTGTTTCAGAAGTGATGGGCAATATTCAGGGATATGACAGGAATGACCATTTGAAACAAAAAAGTCAAGTGAGCATGGGGTCTAAAACACATACCTTAAGAGCTATTAGCAATTCTTGATCTTTGATACTGTGAAATAAGCCTCTTCTACTGCAAACTCTTTGCTTTCTATACTTTTGTGAAGTGGCAGTACGGACCAAAACAAGAAAAAATTGTCCAGTAAACATGTGCTCTAAAATGCATACGTTAAGAGCTGTGAGCACTTTTACTATTCTTCACTATTTTGAAAAGTAATTCTTCTAATAAACACACACACACACACACACACACACACATATATATATATATATATATATATATATATATATATATATATATATATATATATATATATGTGTGTGTTTTACCACTCCGTGCATCTTTGCGAAACTGCGTTCTGAAGTAGCACTACTATCACGGACTAGACTGATGCGAATGAAGAACCCAATATGCTTTCTCAGCAAGTTTCGCCATTATTTATGAACTGCTGTACTCTCTTGTACTGATGACACTTTTTGAGTTTCTCAGAATGACTGTAAAAATGTGCAGTATTATGTTAAAAATATAGCAAGAGTCCATTCGTGCAGCTGCTTCAGTAATTTGTCTATAGACACAATCTATCACGTGAAAGCCTACTTGCAAATTTCCAAGAACCACTTTAAGTGAGGGATCTATGAATTCACTACATCCCTTCCATTTCGTTCCAGCAAATACCAGATTACACAAATTACAGCACGCACGAAGGCATTTAAGCAGTCTATCATCCCAAGCTCCATAAGCAAATGGTTCGAGAACATGATACTACAGTAAGTACCCTCTACCATGCACTTCATGATGGTTTACTAAATATTGATGTAGATGCAGAATCTTGTAACGATGTGTCTGAAACAAAATTCACAATAATCGGACTGTCAGTTTCACTGACTGCAACCCATTTCTCACTTCCTGCCAAAGGTTTTCTCGTCTTCCTCAGATAAGAGTCTGAGTGAGGGACTGGAAGGTAAGAATGGGTGAAGGAGGGGATGTGTTGCTCTACCGGAATGTCAAAGAGTTTTCATGGCAACATACACTCCTGGAAATTGAAATAAGAACACCGTGAATTCATTGTCCCAGGAAGGGGAAACTTTATTGACACATTCCTGGGGTCAGATACATCACATGATCACACTGACAGAACCACAGGCACATAGACACAGGCAACAGAGCATGCACAATGTCGGCACTAGTACAGTGTATATCCACCTTTCGCAGCAATGCAGGCTGCTATTCTCCCATGGAGACGATCGTATAGATGCTGGATGTAGTCCTGTGGAACGGCTTGCCATGCCATTTCCACCTGGCGCCTCAGTTGGACCAGCGTTCGTGCTGGACGTGCAGACCGTGTGAGACGACGCTTCATCCAGTCCCAAACATGCTCAATGGGGACAGATCCGGAGATCTTGCTGGCCAGGGTAGTTGACTTACACCTTGTAGAGCACGTTGGGTGGCACGGGATAATGTGGACGTGCATTGTCCTGTTGGAACAGCAAGTTCCCTTGCCGGTCTAGGAATGGTAGAACGATGGGTTCGATGACGGTTTGGATGTACCGTGCACTATTCAGTGTCCCCTCGACGATCACCAGTGGTGTACGGCCAGTGTAGGAGATCGCTCCCCACACCATGATGCCGGGTGTTGGCCCTGTGTGCCTCGGTCGTATGCAGTCCTGATTGTGGCGCTCACCTGCACGGCGCCAAACACGCATACGACCATCATTGGCACCAAGGCAGAAGCGACTCTCATCGCTGAAGACGACACGTCTCCATTCGTCCCTCCATTCACGCCTGTCGCGACACCACTGGAGGCGGGCTGCACGATGTTGGGGCGTGAGCGGAAGACGGCCTAACGGTGTGCGGGACCGTAGCCCAGCTTCATGGAGACGGTTGCGAATGGTCCTCGCCGATACCCCAGGAGCAACAGTGTCCCTAATTTGCTGGGAAGTGGCGGTGCGGTCCCCTACGGCACTGCGTAGGATCCTATGGTCTTGGCGTGCATCCGTGCGTCGCTGTGGTCCGGTCCCAGGTCGACGGGCACGTGCACCTTCCGCCGACCACTGGCGACAACATCGATGTACTGTGGAGACCTCACGCCCCACGTGTTGAGCAATTCGGTGGTACGTCCACCCGGCCTCCCGCATGCCCACTATACGCCCTCGCTCAAAGTCCGTCAACTGCACATACGGTTCACGTCCACGCTGTCGCGGCATGCTACCAGTGTTAAGGACTGCGATGGAGCTCCGTATGCCACGGCAAACTGGCTGACACTGACGGCGGCGGTGCACAAATGCTGCGCAGCTAGCGCCATTCGACGGCCAACACCGCGGTTGCTGGTGTGTCCCCTGTGCCGTGCGTGTGATCATTGCTTGTACAGCCCTCTCGCAGTGTCCGGAGCAAGTATGGTGGGTCTGACACACCGGTGTCAATGTGTTCTTTTTTCCATTTCCAGGAGTGTATTTTAGCTGCCTTATTCGTCAGCTTGTTTCCCTCTATTGAAACGTAACAGAAATATGATGGAATGGTAAAAATACATTAGATCTAATAGCAACAGATAGACTTGATTATACAGAAAATGGTATCAGTAACCAGGAGGCAGCCATAGCAACAATAATTACCGAAAACAAACAGAAGGATTTACATGTCCAGCAAAGTACATAGAGAGACAGTACTTCAATAAGGAACTCAGAAACATTTAGCACTGGAGATGACCATGAACAACATCGGCTCAGGTTTAGAAGAATAGTTGACCATGCACTTGATAGATATGTATCTAGTAGAACAGTTTATGATGGGAGAGACCCTCCACAGTAGCCAGCCGCTGTGGCTGAGCAGTTCTAGGCGCTTCAGTCCGGAACTGCACTACTGCTACGGTCGCAGGTTCGAATTCTGCCTCGGGCACGGATGTGTGTGTTGTCGTTAGGTTAGTTAGGTTCAAGTAGTTCTAAGTCTAGGGGCTGATGGCCTCAGATGTTAAGTCCCTTAGTGCTTAGAGCCATTTGAACCATTTTGAACCTCCACAGTATACAGTCAATGTAAATAAATGCCTCAAGGAAAAGAGACTATCATATAACAGGTGTAAAACAAAGCATAGGACTATAGAGGGAGGTGATAAACAACCTGGAAAGCTTGTAAGGGATGTTGCAGGTTAGGTTCCGCTGAGAAATATGCGCCATTTCCGCGGTAATTAGTACTGAAGTTAAGAGACCAATACAAAAACTGCACATCAGATGGAAGTAAGGATCGAACACCAGCCAAACGTTGAACAGTCTCATGAGCTATCATCTACCCAGTGAGAACAATTGACACTAATTGTTTCCGGCGGGCCGCTTGAATTCAACCATGCAACAGTCCGATTGGCTAACTCCAATGCTAATTAACTCAGAAATGTTGCAAACTTAACAAATTATTTTCTGACCAATTATTTCTCAACACATGTACCCAGGAACACTCTTAAAAGCTTTTCAGACTGTCTCTGATCACCCTGTATCTGGCAAAAAGCTGAATGATACTGTTGACCGTCAAGAAGGCAATGCTTGAAGCCTTCAACAAATATTGTAGCAGAATTTTAACGAAGGATATCTCATAAGCCCATACAAATTCTAGTCATATGTTGACTGTCAGTGGTACCAAAGTTAGTACCCAGACACTCATGGAAGGGACAGGGACAGAAATGTAGGAAAGAAAAGCAAAAGCAGAAACACTGAACCCAGTTTTCAAATGCTCCTTTACTACTGAAAATCTAGGCTTATTGTCCCAATGTATTCTCGTGCCACTGCAAAAATGAGTGATATACATATTAGTGTCAGTGGTGTTCAGAAACAACTGAAATCGCTAAAACTGAAGATACCTCCAGGGCCCAATGGAATCCTTATCAGAATCTACGCTGAATTAGTTGTTGAGTTAGTCCCTCTTTTAAACACAATCTAATGAAGATTCCTCAAACAGAAAACTGTGTCCAGTTGTTGTAAGAAAGCAGAGATCATTTCTGTCTGTAAGAAGGGTAGGAGAAGTTATCCATAAGATTACCGTCCAGTAGTCTTGACAGTCATTTGTTGTAGAATCTTAGACTATATTCTGAGGTCAAACGTAATGAGGTACATGAGGTACACTGAACCAAACAACCTCTATGCTAACTGACATGGATTCCAAAAACACTGATCATGTGAAACCCAACTTGCACTTCTCTCACATGATATCCTGAAAGCCATGGATGAAGGCAGTTAGTTGGATGCAATATTTCTCAATTTACAAAAAGTATTTGACCATGTACTTCACCTATGTTTATTATCAAAAATACCATTGTACAGAGTATCGTGCAAAATGTGGTACTGGACTGACGATTTCTTGGTAGAGAAAATGCAGAACGTTATGTCGGAAGGAGAGTCATTGACTAAATGTAGATTATTGTCTTGAAACAGAGATGGAACAAGTACCCTTTGAGAATGCTTGTGAATCTTTTTAATTTCAACCATGGAGTACAACAAGCTGTCAGTGTTGTTATTAAAGACCTTTCAGACAATATCAATAATAACCTCAGAGTTTCTGCAGAGGATGCCGTTATCTATAATTCTAATGAGGTACTGACTGAAAAAAGTGGCACAAACATCTAGTCAGATCTTGATAAGAATTCAACATGGTTCACAGATTGGTAACTTGCTTTAAATGTTTGGAAATGTAAAACTGTGCACTTCACAAAACAAAAGAAATGTAGTATCCTATTACTACAGTATCAATGAGAGACAGCTGGTATCGGACAACTCATACAAGTACCTGAGTTACATTTTGTAGGGATACGAAATACCACAATCACACTGCCTCAGTTGTAAGTAAAACAGGCGGTAGACTTCAATTCAGTGCAAAAATATTAGGGAAACACTATCAGTCCACAAAGGAAATTTCTTGTAAATCACTTGTAGGACCCATTGTTCACATATGTTGGACCCATACCAAATAGGACTAACATGGGATATTGAACGTATACAGAGGAAGGGAAGCACAAATGCTCACAGGTTTTTTTTTTTTTTAAACCGTGGTAGAGTTTCTTAGAGATGGTGAAGAAACTGAACTGGCAGACACTTTAAGATAGGTGCAAACGATCCATAGAGAGCCTACTTATAAAGTTCTAAGAACCAGCTTTAAATGATGAATCTCGGAATACACTACGACACCCTTCATATCTCTCCCACAGGGATTGTACGGGCACGATTAGATTAATTACAGCTTGTACACATATATCTGTAAATTCCTCCCGAACTACATACATGTACTGGTACAATGGGAAGTACCCTCCACCATACACTTCACAGTAGTTTGCAGGTAAAATTATTTGCTGTCATTCATCTGCTGAGTCATTTGCTGAACTGCAGAAGGAATTGGTACAGATGAGTAGTATCTCAAGATAATGAGCTCTCATCATCTCCATTGCATTCGAGACCTTCTATTAGTCCTGTGCCATATGCTAAAAGTTCAGCTGGTACACAGATTTCGAAAGCATGGAGAAAAGGAATCTGGCAGCTTCGATGGTCAGTATACACAATTACACATTTGTGGCCCTTGTGTAAAATAATGTTAGAAAGCTTAAATAAAGACTTCAAGATGTGTACTGTTTGTTGTACTCCATGCTTGATATTAAAAAGCTCCACATGCATTTTCAAGGGATACTTGTTCCGAGACATTAACATCCTCTTCTCATCAACACTCCAGATACACCTCTGCTCGTACTACTAATTAATTGTCTTGTGGAGCCTGAATGGCCATAATGGAACAAACTGTCTTCTGAACAAGAGGTGCACTTTGATAAATTAAGATGTTCCCTTCTAAGAGTTTTTCATGGCAGAACATACAACAGTGCATAAAAATTCACCTGCTGTCAGCTTTACACAAGTATTAGTATCATGAAATGAATTGTAGTCTCACAAGTATTTAAAATTCATTTTTGTTAAGAACTTTTCCATGCGAAAAATGAAGTAAATGAAGCTACACATTTAAAAATACATCTAAAGAAGGAATGAATGAAGATAAGGAATGTAACATCTTGTTGCTCTTATTATAAATGGCACACAATCTCACAATGAACAAGAAAATTGGCACTGGGCTACTCAAAGTGGCCATTCCAGCATCTGTCTGACATGATTTAGCAAAATAATGGCTGATTGTGTGGGGAGTTGATGTTCAGTCCTCAAATTCACAAGCTGGATGTTTAAATTACTCCACCCTCTTATTCAGTGAAGCTACATCTGGAAAAGGTAAACATGTTTCTAACACCAAATATCGTTCGACACAGTTTGTCACAAAATGGTCTAAATTTTGAACAGAAGACATTCACTTACAGGAAACACAGAGTACATGAAAAAACAGGATAAAAGAATTTAAGAAGCTGAAAAAACTCTGCATAAGCAGGTAAGTTAATTTTCATGACTTGTTTTAAAAGAAACATTAAACTAACTTACCTAACAATAATTTCAGTAAAATAGTGTAATATTTCCTTGTGGAAATTTTACTTATTTTGAGATTCCATTATTCTTTTAAATAAGGAAATTGAATTGTAGCACTGGTGAGATCTTCTTGGGACATCATTCTGGTCACAACACCATTGTGAAGCAGCATTTCAGTGTGTTTCCCTACTGTCATCTTCAGGCAGTGTCACATACCTGTGGGGTGTGACCTGTTATTACTGCACAACTGCAGCCCCTTTCCTGAGCAAGTACCAGCTGCACCAACCACACGCCTCCAGAAGTGTGTGCCCCTAACATCTGGTTTTGGTCGTGCAGGATGATGCTGCAGGCATTTTTGTCCTGTAGTTGCCAGTCGTCTTTCCACCACCTGCACCACTCTCAGGAAGGAGCATACCTAATGTACTTGCATTAAGGCAACACCCCATTCATAACACACTTGAAAACTGCTAACCTAGTTGACATGACTCTCACTGCCTCTTTGAACATAGTCACAGAACCCATTAACATGACACAGAAACTTTGTCTATACAAAATCATACATGTCCTTTGCTGGTTGTGCTCTGTACTCTTATTTGTCTGACGGAAGTAACACTTCTTTTATCTACCTAGCACGTATTCTTCTCTGGGTCAGAAAATTTCTAATTTATGTTAAATTTTTATTGATATGCAATTAGAAAATAATAAATACTGCTGAAACTCTAAATCTACATCTACATACATACTCTGCAATCCATGATACGGTGCATGGCGGAGGGTACCTCGTACCACAACAAGGATCTTCTCTCCCTGTTCCACTCCCAAACAGAACGAGGGAAAAATGACTGCCTATATAACTCTGTACGAGCCTTACTCTCTCTTATCTTATCTTTGTGGTCTTTCCGCGAAATATAAGTTGGCAGCAGTAAAATTGTACTGCAGTCAACCTCAAATGCTGGTTCTCTAAATATCCTCAGTAGCGATTCACGAAAAGGATGCCTCCTTTCCTCCAGAGACTCCCACCCGAGTTCCTGAAGCATTTCCGTAACACTTGCGTGATGATCAAACCTACCAGTAACAAATCTAGCAACCCGCCTCTGAATTGCTTCTATGTCCTCCCTCAACCCGACTTGATAGCGATCCCAAACGCTCGAGCAGTACTCAAGAATAGGTCGTATTAGTGTTTTATAAGCGGTCTCCTTTACAGATGAACCACATCTTCCCAAAATCCTACTAATGAACCGAAGACGACTATCCGACTTCCCCACAACTGCCATTACATGCTTGTCCCATTTCATATTGCTCTGAAATGTTACGCCCAAATATTTAATCACCGTAACTGTGTCAAGCGTTACACTACTAATGGAGTATTCAAACATTATGGGATTCTTTTTCCTATTCATCTGCATTAATTTACATTTATCTATATTTAGAGTTAGCTGCCATTCTTTACACCAATCACAAATCCTGTCCAAGTCATCTTGCATCCTCCTACAGTCACTCAATGACGACACCTTCCCATACACCACCGCATCATCAGCAAACAGCCGCACATTGCTATCCACCCTATCCAACAAATCATTTATATAGATAGAAAACAACAGCGGACCTACCACACCTCCCTGGGGCACTCCAGATGGTACCCTCACCTCCGATGAACACTCACCATCGAGGACAACGTACTGGGTTCTATTACTTAAGAAGTCTTCAAGCCACTCACATATTTGGGAACCAATCCCATATGCTCGTACCTTAGTTAGGAGTCTGCAGTGGGGCACCAAGTCAAACGCTTTCCGGAAGTCAAGGAATATGGCATCCGTCTGATACCCTTCATCCATGGTTCGCAAGATATCATGTGAAAGAAGAGTGAGTTGCGTTTCGCAGGAGCGATGCTTTCTAAAGCCATGCTGATGCATGGACAGTAACTTCTCTGTCTCAAGGAAATTCATTATATTCAAACTGTGAATATGTTCGAGAATCCTGCAACAAACCGATGTTAAGGATATTGGTCTGTAATTTTGAGGATCCATCCTTCTACCCTTTTATATACAGGCGTCACCTGCACTTTTCTCCACTTGCTCGGGACTTTACGTTGGGCAAGAGATTCGCGATAAATGCAAGCTAAGTAAGGAGCCAATGCAGTAGAGTAATCTCTGTAAAACCGAATTGGAATCCCATCAGGACCTGGCGATTTATTTATTTTCCACCCATTCAGCTGCTTCACAACCCCAGGGAAGTCTGTCACTATGTCCTCCATATGGGAATCTGTACGAGACTCAAAAGGCAGTACGTTTGTATGATCCTCCTGCGTGAAAGATTTCTCAAATGCTAAATTTAAAATTTCAGCTTTCATTTTGCCGTCTTCCGTTGCCAGGCCAGACTGATCAGTGAGTGACTAGATGGAAGCCTTTGACCTGCTTACCGATTTTACGTAAGACCAGAATTTCCTTGGGTTTTCAGCAAGATTTTTGCTAAGGTATGACAATGGTAGTGGTTGTATGCTTCACGCATCGCCTTTTTTACAGCAGCACGAATCTCTACTAACTTTTGCCTGTCCTCATTCTCCCGATCTTTCTTGTACCGTGAGTGCAACTGCCTTTGCTTCCTGAGCATTCTCCGAATTGCGCTGTTAAACCACAGTGGTTCTTTTCCGTCCGTAACCCACTTTTTTGGCACATGCTTCTCCAATGCGTGATTTACAATGTGTTTAAAATTTGCCCATAATCCTTCCACGTCCATCATACCGGAAGTAAATGAAGTCGATTCATTTACTAAGTGGGATGCTAACAACTGCTTATCTGCTCTTTCTAGTAAGAATACTCTCCTAGCCTTCTTGACCGACTTTTTAACTTTCATAACCATAGTCATAATGACAACATCATGATCACTAATCCCCCGTCTCAGCACTGACACCGTCGATGAGATCTGGTCTGTTCGTGGCTACCAGATCTAAAATATTTCCATTACGCGTTGGCTGTCGATTTAGCTGCTCAGGACAGTTTTCGGATAATGTGTTCAAAAGTAATTCACACGGCGGCTTGTCTGTTTTCACACTTCACTACTATTGTGGTTGGCTTCATTCCTAAGACTCATCTGATGCAGCTCTCCCCACTAGTCTGTCCTGTATAAAACCTTTCACCTCTACACGACTGCTGCAACCTACATTCACTTGAACCTGCTTACTGTACTCAGGCCTCAACCTTCCTCTACCATTTTTACCACACAAACTTTCTTCCATCAGTAAATCGACTATTCCTTGATGTCTCAGGATGAACCATATCAACTGATCCAGTCTTTTAATCAAGCTATGTCAAAAATATCTTTTCTCCCCAATCTGATTCACTACCTCCTGATTACTTATTTGATCTAACCTTTAAGCATTCTTCTGCAGCATCTCATTTCAAAAGCTTCTGTTGTATTCTTCTCTTTGCCCACATTTCACTTCCATACAAGGCTAAACTCCAAACAAAAACTTTCCAAAAAGAATTACAAATACTTAAAGTTATATCGGATTACTCTTCTTTCAGAAATATTTTTCTTGCTATCGCCAGTCTGTATTTTATACCACCTCTATTTCAGTTGTCATCAGTTATTTCACTCCCCAAAAATCTCATCTTCTACTGTGCTTATTTCCTAATCTAATTCCCTTGTCATCCGCTGTTTTAGTTAAACTACAATCCTTACCCTTGTTTTACTTTCTTTTAATCTACTTTCCGTACATTATCCGTTCCATTCAACTGATATTTGATGCCCTTTGCCATCTCTGACAGAACTGCACATTATTGGCAAGCCTCAAACTTGTTCTCTTCGAACTTAAAATCCCTTTCCAAATTTCTCCTTGGTTTCCTTTACTTCTTACTCAATACAAACATTCGCTTCTCAACAACTGCTTCCCTTTCACATCTTTCAACTCATATAACAATCTTCAAAGTCACAGGCTCAGTATTGCATGAATAAAGAGTTTGGCCCCAGCTGCATGAAATTTATTAAATGACAAAACTAATTAAAATCTCTCTTTCTGTAGACACAGAATAGCCTGCTTTCAAAAAACTCACAAAAGACAACCTCTACTGAGATGAATATTTACTTACCATCCTTCAACGCCAAAATGACTGGAGCACTGTTGAAAACACACCAAAAACTGCACCTACCGAAATTATACGAATATCTGAATTCAAAATGGTGGGGCACAGCAATCAGTTGTCTTTTCCTTTCAGGCTTTATTAAAGCAAATCTAGATTTCAAATAGTGTCCAGCCATTATCTATGCACAATTTCATAGTCTCAATACGTGTCCTAGTATATCAGTCCCCTGTTATTAGTATTTTTGTCACAGTTTATTCAAGACTCGACTGAACTGTGACAGAAGCCTGAACAACAGGGGGCTGGTATACTAGGACATGTATTGAAATGATGAAATAGTGCACAGATGATGGCTAGGCACTAGAACTGCCCTAGTAAGGCCTGAAAGGAAAGGATGACGGATTCCCGTGCTCCGTCATTTTGAAAGTCACGTCACAGTCATTGAGCGCATTCCACATTCCTAATGGAAGGTAACTTGGTGAAATATCTGAATCATCAAAAAGTTGTGGACAAGTTACAGGAAAAACGTAAGGTTAGTGTACTGGAACTAGAGAAATAAGAAGGTCATTGCAAGCCCTGGATCTCACATAAGGTGGAACTGAGCATTAGTCACAAGAAGGTTTATGCCAACAACATGAAATATTGTTGTTGATTGTGACATCTACCATAAAATAGAGCAATGGCTTCTCAAATTCTCTGAATCCACTTTCCTTGAAAATCTGAAAATGAAACAGTCTCTCCAATAAGTATTTGGCTCTGCCCATTATCCTGGTCTTAACTTACACTAATCCCCCCCCCCCCCCCCCCTTTTTGCCTTATCTCTTCATTCTGTGCAAATTTAAGCATGTCATCTACATATACTTGAATATTTTCCCTTCTTTTGCACATCATTTGCAGACACATGGTTCTACACCATTTTGAACAACTCTTCATTTCTCTGTGAGTTGTTTAAAAAATCATTCCAGCATCTGCCATTTTGTTTCAGTATATACACTGACTTGTTAAACTTGCAAGCCTAAGTTTCTTCGCCCTTCTAGATGAAATGTTTTGGCTGGAGCATACATACAATTTCCTTTAATTTGCCCTGCAGATATGTGCTGATCTATATGCCAACCTTTCTCGACACTGGGTGCAATCAGTAAACAAATTGTTCCAAAATTTGAAGAAGGTGCATAAATCTCATTACTGCTTATGTCTTCTACTTGATTAAAACTCTTTGCAACTAAATGACTTCAAAAATTTGCTTCTTGTCTATTGTCTTCTTAAATATCCATCTGTTCTTTACTGGAATTGCACCACATGGTATCAAGACCCATATCCAAGCATCAAGATTCTTCAAGAGTTAATTTCTTCATTCATTGCAACTATCCATTCTGCTGCCTCATCAGAATTAACTGCTTCATGATACAATAATGGTTCGTCATCGTTCCTTCCATGCATATTGTTTATTTGTGCTTCTTCAGTATAAGCCTTCCCTTTGGAAGGTACTGTGAGTGGACGACATTTGCTTACAAGCATTTTTTCTTTTGTCTTATCCTTTCTTGGCCTGCATTTTGTGGAATTTCAGCATGTTCCACGAGTTACTGATTACCTTCATTTTTCTCCTGATATGAGAAACCATACAATTCCTCTTCAGTGTTAAAATCTTCTCTTCCACTTTATATTTCATCTTCAATATTTGTAAATGGTAATGATCCTTCACTGTACACTTCAATAAATTATTTTTGTCCTCTATTTTCGAGATTCTCCCGTTAAAAATGCTTCAAATTCACAGTCCCTAGACTCCACAACCTGTTGTGCTTCTGGTATCCTGACTCAGTATGTGTGGCCATATAGAGTGTATCCAATAAGAATGGCCAAAAGAGCATATCCAATATGAATACTTTTTTCTGTCCTTGTCGATTATTTAGAGCAACATCATTGTTTGGGTATGTCAACAAAAACTTTGCATCCTGTCATGTGTAAATGGTGTACACTTAGGCTTTCCATTTGTCTGCAATTCATAAGGCACTCTACAGGGTGATTCAAAAAGAATACCACAACTTTAAAAATGTGTATTTAATTAAAGAAACATAATATAACCTTCTGTTATACATCATTACAAAGAGTATTTAAAAAGGTTTTTTTTCACTCAAAAACAAGTTCAGAGATGCTCAATATGGCCCCCTCCAGACACACGAGCAATATCAACCCGATACTCCAACTCGTTCCACACTCTCTGTAGCATATCAGGCGTAACAGTTTGGATAGCTGCTGTTATTTATCGTTTCAAATCATCAATGGTGGCTGGGAGAGGTGGCCGAAACACCAGATCCTTAACATACCCCCATAAGAAAAAATCGCAGGGGGTAAGATCAGGGCTTCTTGGAGGCCAGTGATGAAGTGCTCTGTCACGGGCTGCCTGGCGGCCGATCCATTGCCTCGGGTAGTTGACGTTCATATAGTTACGGACAGATAAGTGCCAATGTGGTGGCGCTCCATCCTGCTGAAATATGAATTGTTGTGCTTCTTGTTCGAGCTGAGGGAACAGTCAATTCTCTAACATCTCCAGATACTGTAGTCCAGTTACAGATTCATCACTCGTTCTCGGCCGTCCAGAACTTTTCCTTTTGCACAAACACCCATTCTCTGCAAACTGTTTATACTAACGTTTAATACACCACCTATCAGGAGGTTTAACACCATACTTCGTTTGAAATGCACGCTGAACAACTGTCGTCGATTCACTTCTGCCGTACTCAATAACACAAAAAGCTTTCTGTTGAGCGGTCGCCATCTTAGCATCAACTGACGCTGACGCCTAGTCAACAGCGCCTCAAGCGAACAAATGTACAACTAAATGAAACTTTATAGCTCCCTTAATTCGCCGACAGATAGTGCTTAGCTCTGCCTTTTGTGGTTGCAGAGTCTTAAATTCCTAAAGTTGTGGTATTCTTTTTGAATCACCCTGTATTTTTGTAGCATGACTGCTTACATATGCTGCATTTGTTGCAGTGTATATGTCACAGTCAACCATTTGTGCAAACATAATTCTAGACCATTGTCGGTGTAGATTTTCTTCAAGTATTTACCAGTTTATCTTTGTTTCATAAACAGCTCACTTCATTTCTCAACAAAGCCTCTTTTGAGGGATATACATTTGGTCCAGTAATCCTCACACTTTTTCATCCCATCGGAAAAATAGGTTCTGTCAAACTACAAAATACATGTTGACTGCAACAATCACTTTCTTATTTGATGAAAATTTCCTCCCGGCAAGATAAAGTTTCTATTTAGGGAACAGAAAGAATTCACTTGGGGCTAAGTCTGGTGAACAGGGTGGATGAGGCACTAATTGGAAGTCTATTTCATCCATTTTCGCCATTGTTATCACTGATGTGTGGTTTGGCGCGTTATACTTGTGAGAGAGCACTTTTTAGAGTGCCAACTATGGTCTGTTTACAGCCAACGCAAGTTTCAGACGATCCAACAATGAAGCATAACTGCGTCCAGTTATGGGTCTACCTCTTTCCATGTAATCTATGATGATTATTCCTTTGAATCTGAAAAATAATGGCTATCAAATTACTAGCTTTGGTGCACTTTCATTAGCCTCTGTTCACTGTTTTGACTGCCATTTTGTCTCTGGGTTGTAATGATGGATCCAGGCTGCATCAAAAGTCACAAATTGACACAAAAAGTCTTGTGGACTGTGATTAAATATTGCCAGACACTATGTTGAAATGTTGTGCCTGATGAGGTTTTGGTCAGCTATGAGCAATCATGGCACCCACCACACACAGAAATCATAGCCAATACTGTACCTGCCAACTTTTGAAAAGGGTTATCAGTAAAACTCACACGCGACAAAAAAATCTAATAATTTTCGACATACCCTGGCTTTACGAAAATAATAATACTTATGGGCTACAAAATACAATAATTCATGCTTTAAACAGGATACTTCATTGAAATCACATTTTCTTACATCATAGGCCAACGATTTGTAGGTGAACATAACAACCAAGAAGAAATCCATGTTAAACAGCAGCAGGTATGGTGAATATTAGTTTGGAGGATACATAACAGGCCTTCCTTGATAAATTAAGAAGATATGAGATAACTGTGAAAGGCTTTACACAATAAAACATGTTTAAAGTAACACAAGCAACAAATAACATAACATACACTGCAAATCAAGCTAGTTTGACTTTAAAGTCATACATGTGGCCATTTAGCTTACTGTAAAAAGTATAGAAAAAATGTTTTGTCATAACAGGAACCAGAACTCCTCGTGTTCAAAATAGAAATAGACTCCAGAGATTCATTGGTCATGGATCATCTGAACTCTGTTGTTTTTCTTCACAATGCTGAAAACACATTCACATTCTGCATTGCTGTGGGGTATGGTGAGAATAGAGAGCATTACACCAGTAATTCGGTTATACTTCAGAAGTCCATCAGCTCCACAAATTCTTGATATTTGTGTTCAACTGAAATCACCTGGAGAACATTCACTATGTTCGATGTATGAATGCCAATAACTAACTCATCATCAATTCTTCGATTCTGAATGAAGTTGATTGAACTTCAAGCAATGAGGAGCTTTTGACAATTTTGGGTTTAACAAAGTTGGTGAATAACTGATTTAGAAGTTCTAGTAAAAAGTGAACTTGTAGGGAAGAAGTCTGAGGGCCAACACTGAATTTGTCAAATACAGGAATAGTCACATGAAGGGAAGTGGAAAGGACCTTGTTCAAGTTTAAGGATATGAACATAATCACTTTTTTGTCAAGTGTTGTAGCAGAAGTCTTACTTTTTAGGATGGGTTTGTCACATTTGGAAGACTATACTATTCTTTTAGGGGCGTGCGTAGTAGCAGAATCAAGAAATCTCTTCTTCTGATACTCTATGGATCCACTTTGTTCAGCTCTAGATATTCTGAAAGATGTCAAGCTTGTGGAAATATTTTGGGCTCATAATATTACTTCCTCCTTGAAGAAAGAAAAAAGTGGATCCCACTGGTCCAGTAGTCTATCCAAACAGTTGCCTAAAGATAACCACCTAGTACATACATGCTTCAGAATGTTCTTTGCCTCTTTATTGTGCAAGTTCTGAAATTTCTGAATGCATTCTTTTCTTTTGACACTCTTCTCTGAGAAATAAAATATATCAACAAGGACCTCATCCACTTTAAGTGGTAATCTTCCACCAACTTTCGCAGCTGCTAGATTAATCAGGTGGCAAATGCAACCTATGATGGCAATACCTGGTTGAACTTCCTTCAGAACTGCTGAAAACCCATTTTTGTGTCCTATCATAACAGGAGCATTGTCTGAGCAGAAAACCAAACAGTTTTCAATAGGTATATTATGAGAATTCATCCGTGATAACATCAGGTTACCTATGTTTCACCCTGCTGAGTCCATCTAATGCTGGTATGGATAGCACAGTGCTCACTACTTTTTCCTGCAGAATTTCATAGAATGTAACAACAACAAAATACAACTTGACATTCATATCATTGCTTCCATCTGTTGCGAAAGAAAATGGTTTATTCTGAAGGCACTTAACAACTTCAGATGATGCATTTTTTGCCATTTTATTTACAATGCATGTCGTTTTCGTGTGACCACAGCTATATTTCTTTACAACTTCTGATGTGGGACACATCATCTTAAATAAAGCACTAGCATGACCAGCTGCACCTAAGAGCACAATGTGTTCCACAAAACGAAGTTAACAGACACTTGGCCCTAATTACGCCACTGTCAACATTTCCAGACAAAAAAGGTGTTGATTTGCTTATTATCTTCCTTTGATTTAACATAACTTGTGTGTTTATCACACTTCGCATGGTTTCTTAAATCATTTCTTTCGCCATGTGCAATATTAATATCACACCCACATATTGTGCAAAAGGCAAATTTTCTCCCTTTCTTGATTTTAGTAAGCACAGAAAATCAACAGAATATGATTCTTTGAATTTCTGGAAGTACCTTTTCTTGTTGGATTTATTCATGAATCCTACAATAGGAATAAAGCATATGAAAATGTCTGAGAACAAACATCAAAAGGAACCAGGCTCACTGAATGTCACATAAAATTATAACATAAACACTCAAGGCAGTCAAACACTTCATTGAAACATGTCAAAGCACACAAAATCTTAAACCATTAAATGAACACAACCCCAACCTCATGAACAAAGAATATGCACATGATAAAACACACACACACACACACACACACACACACACACATACACAGACACACAAGCGCGCGCGAGAGAGAGACAAATTTAATTAGTCCACACATAATCAAAGAATATGGGCTAAATCACAACAAGAGAACGGAGAGGAAGAAAGAATTTGTGGAGAAGAGCCCATCAACACGTAAGATTCACATGGAAGAACTGTTATCCCAGCTTTAAATTCAATTCCAATGACGACACAAACATCACACTGCTAAGAGTACCAATCATATCAAAGAATGAGTTATCAACTATCATAGGCTTGCTTTTGACTCATGCAAATGATTGATTGTACAGAAGTGGGGTGATCATCAAATGTCAACATTTCAAATTTTTGTCTCGTAGTCATAAAATGACATCTTACATCCATAAAATGCTTCAAGTTCTAGAAATTTTACTGATAAACCGTAAAAGTTGGTAGTTTTGTTATACACTCGCTCAGTTGAGACGCCTACCATCTCAGCACTCTTACCAATTTTTATAACTGTATCATGGATTTTGTGAATGGCTGGAGCACACTTCTTGTTCAGGGTTTGGCCAGCCACATTTAAATTCATTAATCCAAAAGTAAATAATCTTCCACAGTGCTGCATAGTTTGCATGAACTACATACAATACTGTTTTAATTAGTGCGGCAGTCCAACACTTCAAATCAAAATGTTTAATAAAGGCACAAAACTCAGTTTTCTCCCTTTATCATTGTGGTCAACATAGTGGATAATTCAGACGGCTGTCACCAATGAACTGTATGCTGTACATTGTTGAAATTCTTCATACGATCCTTAGAATAATCTAGCTTACCAATCATGAAGGCACAACAAAAACGTTCCATTCTTTAATATAAATTGATCACACATTACAAAACCACCCTCGTATCTGTTTTCATCATTCACAGTACTCATTTAACACCTATTGCCACCAAAACTTGGAACATCAATAGGTCCCATGTTCTCCATCAACAGGTTCTAAAGTGGATGTTCATTCTCTCAAATCTTGAGATTCAATTTTCAGAAATGGTCTTAATGTCTATTTACTTACTAAACCGTTGTCACAAGGGTTTATTTCTCATTTTTCACAGTCTGTTCTCAGGACTGCTTCCTTATTTACCATATTGTTGATCGTATTCTGACATGCATCACTAAACACTGCTATATTTCTAGTGATTTTGTATTAAATTCCTTATTTCTCAATACATTAATTCATCTTTTGTCAGCACTTGGCTTTGTATTATGTAATATAAATGATTTGCTGCTCAGTTTTAAATAGTAGTCCTCAGATTCATCATAGATCTTGCAACCTTCACCAAAAATAACATTTCTATTGTCATCAGTGAGCTGCCCCCCAGATAAAAATTGCAAGATCAATCTCAGATAAAAGTAGTGTATTTTTAGCTCCAAATTCTTTAGCCAACCTTCTTTGTTAATTGTCTTAACCCTTACTGTACCTTTCACCATGGCTTCCAGTTTCCTGCCATCTGCTAGGGTTATGATTTCAGCCAAAATATTTTTATCAATTGCTGAAAAATAATTTTAATTTGGAGTTATGTGAAGAGTTGCTCTGGAATCCACTATCCAGTTATCACTATTCAATGTAACTGTGCCACAGTAGGCACTCGTACTAATAGCACCTTGTTTCTTTTGCTCTTTTTCCCATTTTTAGGGCAATTTCTGGATATGTAACAAACAACAGTCTCTTTTCATGTTGCTTCTTTCTTCATTTGTTCCTGTCCTTCATCACACTGTTCAGTGACTTTTTCAGTACCTTTGATTACTGGTATTAGCTTTCAAGAACATTGCAGAATGTTTAGCTTCATTATATTCATGACATCTAGCATTTTCAGGAAGCAGATGCCCTTTAATTATAGCACACTTAAAATCATTATCAGGCAAACAGCACAAAGCTGTAACTACTGTATTGCATTTGCCTGGGAATCAACACAGATTAGTCACTGCTAGATCTCCATCTTCAATTCCATCACCAATGTTCACTAGATCTGCTACAGTTTTAGCAGTCTTACATAATACCCGACACATTTACAAATCTTCATTTTTAGCAAATACAATTTTTGTCTCAGGTGCACAGTGCAAAATTTGCTGTCCTTCAGCATATATAATTTTTTGAGTTCTTCTCATACTGTATTTGGATTTGTCCAATTTTATAAAAGCATTTGCTGCTCATTACACACAGAAAGTATAATTTTTGCTAGCACCTTACCTTGACATGATATACATGCCCTTTTGTAAGCAACTGATGCACCTTCACCAGGTTTCATTTGGTACGACGAGAAAGTGTACTTTACTCCATGTTTCAGAAATAAACCACTTTCAGTTATATATGAACTTCCTTTTTATTTAAGGGAGCACAACCAGTTCCATGATATCAAATTACATCAATCTTTGAAAGTACACTGTAATTGGACAGATAAAAAAATCTATTCACCAAGCGATGGCATGAGAACACACATATAAAAGGTATTAAAGTTTGTAAGCTATTGCAGCGAGTGATTTCTCCTTCTCGCAGAACAGTTGAAGGGAAAGGGAGAGAGGTGAAGGAAAAGGGATGGTGAGGTTTAGGAAAGAGGTAGTGTTCAGAAACGTCACCCAGAATTTCCTGTTCAGGGGAGACTTACTGGGCAGGATGAGAAGGAAAGACTGATTGTTGGTCACTGCACTGGATGATTTTGAAACCTGAGAGCTTAAAGGTCGAAGGTAAAGTAATACGCAAGACAGAGATTATTGCCAAAACAATATACACAAGTTAATTAGAGTGAAAAGCTAAGTGCACTGAATGTGCAAAAGGTGGATGGGGGTATGGTACAAAATAGACAGGTCAAAAAATGAACATAGAAAACTAAAAAGGAGTGATGTAAGGAATAGTTATTGTGAACAAATGCTGAGATCAAAGAAATGAACATAAATTAACGTCCAATTACCACCTGCAGATTTCTCAGAAACTGGTGTCTGGTGGAAGAATCCAGATGACGTGTGGTGAAACAGGCACCAAAGTCATAACTGTCATGTTGTAGATCATGCTCTGCAACAGAATATTGTGTACTACCAGTATACACCCTCTACCTATGTCTACTCATACTAACTGATAACTTGTTGGTAATCATACCAATGCAAAAAGTCGACCAGGGTTTTCTTAACAGTTGGTACATGTCATTTCACAGGCGTCTCTCCATTTAATAGTATATATTTTGCTAGTCACAGGTCTGGTATAGGAGGGTGCATAGGGCAAGTCTTACAGTGAGGGCAGTCACAGAGGTAGGAGGCATAGGGTAGGGAGATGGGTGCAAAAGGAGCATAGGGTCTGACAAGGATATTGCACAGATTGGTAGGGTGGTGGAAAGCTATTCTAGGTATGGTGGAAAAAATGTCGGACAGAATGAACCTCTTTTCAGGGAATGATTTTAGAAGTCATAGCCTTGTCCAGGTAGCTGATTGATACTGAGTGGTTGTTCCTATGCTGTTTTTGGAGAGATCAGAGTACCAGGATTGGATGTGATGGCCTAGGAAATTTGCTTTTGAACTAGGCTGATAGGGTAATTATGTCCAGTGAAGGCTGGGGTCAGAAAGGTGGTGTATTGCTATCAAGAGACTGCATTTCAACAAATATGTCTGTCTCAAATGCTGCGGCTGTATATGAGGGAATGCTTGATATGCAAAAGATGGGAACTGTCAAAATGTAAGTACTGTTGTTTGTTAGCAGGTTTAATGTGAACAGAAGTGTGTAGCTGACCCTTGGTGAGGATGAGATCAACACGTAGGAAAGTGGCATAGGATTCAGACTACGCTCATGTGAAATTTAATTGGGAGAATGTTTTTAGAGATTCCCAGAATTTTAACAGCTTTAACATTTGAGGCAAACGTATCTGTTCGGATGTAGACTCTTTACAGCAGTACACCACCATTCTCACCTCAGCCTTCACTGGATGTAATTACCCCATCAGCCTCAATCAAAAGCAGATTTCCTGGGCCATCACATCCAATCCCGCTACTGCTGATCCCTCCAAAAAAACAACACAGGATTATGCCATTTGTCACTTAGTATTATCCTGGTCTTGAATGTATCAATCAGTCACTTTGACAATGCTACGACTTCCTGAAACCATGCCCAGAAATGAGTTCCAATCCGACTGACATTTTGCCCACCAAATCTAAAATAGCTTTTCTCATCACCCTCCCAACCTCCACAATATCCTTATCAGACTCAATGCTCCTGCAGCAGCCATTTCCCTACCCTATGGTTTCTGCCTCTGCGACCGTCCCAACTGTAAGATTTGCCCTATGCACCTTCCTGCCACCACCTATACTAGCCCTGTAACTGGCAAAACATACACTATCAGAGGGAGAGCCAACTGTGAAATGACACATACCATATACCAGCTGTAATGTAAACATTGTTCAGCCTTTAACATCAGCACAACTACCACCAAATTATCAGTTACGATGAGTGGGCATAGGCAGAGGGTGTACACTGCCAACACACAGTATCCTGTTGCACAGCATGCTCCAAAACATGACAGTCGTGACCTCGTTGCCTGTTTCACCACATGTCATCTGAGTTTTTCCTCCAGTTTCTCAGAATTCCGCAAGTGGGAAATGGCACTACAATGTTTCCTTGGCTCTCACCACCCACCTGGCCTTAATTTATGTGAATTTCTTAGGTCTCAGCATTTGTTCACAGTAACTATTCCTTTCTTCCCTCCCTTTTGGTTTTCTATGTCTTTCATTTCCTGACCTCACTATTTTTCGCCGAGCCCTTCCACCTCTTTCACATAAAATGCAATTAGCTTTTTGCTCTTTGTTAACTCCTGCACGATGATTTTACAGTAGCCTCTGTCTTCCATATTACTCTGTCTTTCACCACTAATCTCGTAGGTTTTCAGGTGTTGTCTGGTGCGGTGCCCAACAACCAATCTTCTTCTTCTCATCCTGTCCCGCAAGTTTCCCCTGACCCAATGTTCTGGGTGACTTTTCCAACCTGTATCCCTTTTCCTAAACATCACCAGTTCTTTTCCTTCACCTCTCTTCCTTCCCCTTCAACCCTTCAGCCAGAAGAAGGAGCTACTGGCTCTGACTTACAAACTTCAACACCTTTTATATGTGTGTTCTCCTGCTGCCATTTGATGAGTAGATTTTTATCCATCCAGGTGCCGATGTATTAGTAAAACACCATAGTACGGAAGCAGGGGAACTCACCTTCTCACAATAAAATCATAGGGGTGTCACGGATCAAAGCGACCAGTTGAAAAAACTGACATATTAAAAGTGTGTTTACTTCATGCTAGGAAGCAGACACAGCAACCCTCCTACTTCCTCACTGTGCAGGGCCAAACTGATATTCAACATGCTCATGTGTGTCCCAGAGGGCACTAGCACCACCACACACATAGTGGGGGAAGTTACAAACATTTTCACACATATCCAAATGTTTCTAACTTTCCTCACTATGTGTGTGGCAGTGCTACTGCCCTCCAGGACACACACAAGTTCGTTGACTAGCACTGTAGCCCTGCATGGCAAGGCAGTTGGAGGATAGGGCTGCTGCCTGCTGCTTCCTGGCATGAAGTAAAAGCACATTTAACATGTGAGTATTTCAACTGGCCAATTTGTTGCAGATAACAGTATTTTATTTTGAGAAAGTTGAGTTCCCCTCCTTCCCACATAATGTGCTTAATGTTTTACTTGTGTATGCACACTTGAAGATGTGACTTTATCACGAAACTCATCATGCTCCTGTAAATAAAAAGAAAAGTAGACCCACATCAAAAGAAGTCTGTAACGCAAGTCCCTGTGGTGGCACCAGGTTCATGAGACTGACAATTTGGATTCTGGTGAAGAGATCTTTACCACCACTGAAAAGGAGGAGGGACAGTGATGTACAATTCTTGATAACAAGACAACATTCCATATTACTGGTTTAAATGGTGAAGCTCCATGGTAATGTGTCTCGTGAAGCAAGAGGATCTAACCCTGTTTATGCTGAGTCTTCTTTCTAATGGGCATGTTAAACCTCAACAATTCCCTTGGTGCTATTTGTAAGGTAAAAGTTGGTACTTTAGATTTCCTGATCATTTCTCTCTTTTGTCATTGTCAACAACACAAGCACAATTTGACACTGAACACAGACTTACCTCAGTCATCTGCGCTAAACAGTTCCACTTGCAACACCACACACATTTCACAAGGAAATGGCTAATGTGTGAGGAGGAAGAAGAACTTTTGTGCATGTGCAACTGAGTAATCCTATCCAGTAATGTCATATGATCGGAAGTTCTCAAAATACTGCTAATATTGCTTTTCAAATGTTTAATTAAGCTAGCAATTATGCTTACTTTTCTTTTATTAACAACAACTGGATAAATGAATGAAGTTTGCTCTTTGCCAATTATTAGTGCTACCTCTAGAAAACTATAAAAGATCCCATTGTCAAATAAAACAAACATGTTAACTGCCACATCACTGGCACAAAAATTCTGATTCTCTAAGCACACAATATTTGTAGTAAAAAATGTAATGCAATGCTGCACACACTAATTAATGCTTCATACTGCATATAACATTATTCACAATAGAAATGCAAGAAAATTGAATCATATTTGATGCACAGTAACATGTCATTATAAAATTACTATCAACTGGTAGCTGAATTCTCAGCTGCAGTGTACAGCAAAGTTTTTTATCACGTTATTCTTCGATTTGCCATTTATCTGTTTCACGGAATCGCAACATTGAAGTCAATGACTGGAATAATTCTCTCCAGAAGCCTGTCCATATATTGCTGAACCTATAATAAAAAGATAAATCATTATCAGTAAATGTCTTTTATAATGACATAAGATTTTACTTTTGAATAAGAACTTGAAATGTAATAGAGAATATTTTATGTCACTAGAATGAAATTTTCACTCTGCAGTGGAAGTTTCACATCTGCGCACACTCTGCTGAAGAGTGAAAATTTTATTCTGGAAAAACCCCCAGGCTGTGGCTAAGCCATGTTTCTGCAATATCCTTTCATCCAGTGTTGCTAGTTTTAGAAGTTTCACAGGAGAGCTTCTGTGAAGTTTGGAAGGTAGGAGGCAAGGTACAGGAGGAAGTAAAGTTGTGAGGATGGGTTGTGAGTTGCACTGGGGTAACTCAGTTGGTAGAACACTTGCCCGCAAAAGGCAAAAGTCCCGAGTATGAATCTTGGTCCGTTACACAGTTTGTCTGTCTGAAATAAGTACCTGAAACATGTAGAATGGATAAGGGAAATCTATTGCCTAACAAAAACAGAATATTGATGGACTCAAAACGTGCTCCATCAGCACTCTACACTATTTTCTCTCTATATGAAATAAGTGCTTGATGCAGATGAATACATGGAAGAGAAAGAGTGAATTTATCAAAAGTGAGTGTTTCATACAACCTACAGCACATTTTCTTATAATCATTTTCTTTCTGTGCATTTAACCCAGTATCCCTTTGCAACTGTCCATTTCATAATGACTGAGCCTTGGCTTCGAGCTTCTAACGTTGGCATGTAATATGACGCCATTATCATGAAACATCTAATTTTATTTCTTATGTGAGTATTATACAGGGTGTGCATAAAGTCGGGGAACGGGAACACTTTCATTTATTTGTTGCACAAGAACCAAACATTAAACACACATCAGATTCCCCCCCCCCCCCCCCTTCCCCTCCCCATGTATACCGCCACAGCGGAGTTTGGTAATTTGCTGATAGTCAGCACTAGTCGCAAACAAGGCGAGTTCAGGTGCAGAACAAGCTTTCTGTGTGTTGGGAGTTCAACAAAAACAAGTGTGCTACAGCTGTTCAATGTTTAGAACCTACTTGGACATGTTGCAGCAATGGCTGATGCCTCAAATGCAATGGGACTCTCCGTTCATATTTCAGCTGGATGGGGCTCCACCCCATTTTCATTGTGAACTTCATGGGTAGTTGAACATGGAGCTGCAACATTAACTGATCAGCCACACTACAGAAGGGGACAGCTGTTTCATGAAATGACCTCCCTGATCGCCAGATCTCACTCGTGTGACTTTTTTCTATGGGGACACATTAAAGATCTGGTGTATGTACTGCCTCTGCCACGTGATGTAGCAGAGCTCTTGGAGAGAATAAGGGAAGCGACTGCTGCAGTCGACGATGCCATGCTGGGATGGGTATGGCAAGAATTCGATTACCCTGTTGACATCTGCTGGGTCACTCATTGTTCGCATCTCGAATGTTTCTAATAATAATAATAATAATAATAAAAAACCAACTTTCAGAGTTTCTCTTCAAAATGCAATATGTATGACATCTGTACAATGTTTAGTACTTGTGCAGTAAATAATTGAAAGTGTTCCCGGACTTAATGTACACCCTTTATTTTAGTTGTACAGGGGCTACATACGTAGAAATATTTAAGGAACAGCATGCATTTGAGCATATTTTGGTGATTCTCAACTTTGAAGAGACACAGATGACACATGTAATCACGTGAATAATTTCCTTTGCACAGTTAAAATATACCTATTTACAATGGAATTTCATTGTTTTCCAATTAGCTATTTCATCGCAACACTGTCAAATTCAATACAATGTTATTGAGCTTAGCACTGTAGTTACTGCAGTAGAGAAAAAACTGGTGTAAAGCTTGAACTTTTGTTGGCTATATAACATATTATTACTAATGAATATGCCTGTAATCCTCCAACCCCCCCCCTCCCCTTCCCAGGAACAAGCTGCAAAGCAGCAACCTCATCGCCCAATATTATACCAGACTGGAACAGCTGAACATATCCTTGGCCGGGGCTTTCACTACTTATCATCACACATGGAAATGAGGAACACTTTACACACAATCCTTCCCAGCCGTCATGTAGTTGTATCCTTCTGCCCATTCTATGTTACATAAAGCCTACTCCATTTTCATGTCACAGTTACTCCCAACTGCTTGCCACATGGGAGCCCAGGTGCATGGCCTGCCAGACACACCAACCCAGCACATCTTACTTCAGCCTCACCAGCTACTTCCAACTGCTTGCCACATGCGTGCCCAGGTGCATGGCCTACCAGACACACTAACCCAGCACATCTTACTTCAGTCCCATCACAGGTTTATCCCATTCGGCATGACCACCTGTAGCAGGAGCCACATCATATACTAGCTGTGCTACAACTACTGCACAGCATTTCATGTAGGCATGACCACCACCCAACTGTCCACATGAAAGAATGGCCACTGCCAAATGTGGCCATTAGCAAACATGACCATCCACACTGCTAAACACAACACACTCAGTTTCAATGGCTGAGTCACAACCCGTTCCATCTGGATCCTTCCTCCCAACACCCTCCCCTCTCAATTACAGAGGTGGGAACTGTCCTTAAACACATCTTTGGCCGGCCACTGTGGCCGAGCAGTTCTAGATGCTTCAGTCCGAAACCGCGCTGCTGCGACGGTCACAGGTTCAAATCCTACCTTGGGCATGGATGTGTGTAATGTCCTTAGGTTAGTTAGGTTTAAGTAGTTCTAAATCTAGGGGACTGATGACCTAAGATATTAAGTCCCATAGTGCTTAGAGCCATTTTTGAACACATCCTTGAATCCCACAATCCTACTGGCCCCAACTCCACTACTTCCTGTCCCACACAAATCTCCACCCCTGCCTCACAACCCATCCTGCACTCACAGCCTCCTGTGTGTTCTATCTTATCCTTCCAAACCACTCCTACATGTTCCTGTTCACAGTTCCCCCTGCCTGTGGCCAGAACAAGCTCACTTGTGCCACACTCCTATCCAGTGCCTCTCCCTCCAGCTCATCAGTCACCATTTCCCAATCTCCCCCCACCCCTTCCTCAAAAAAAGGGGGTTGCCCTCATTACAGTTGAGCTGTAATCCAGCACAATACTGCCAACCAGACCAGGACAATGCAGATATGCACTTGTATGTGTTTGTATGTATGCTCTATAATTCTGAAGGAGGGTTTGTCTGAAAGCTACAAAATTCCATCTTGTTTATGTATCGATCAATGAGTCAGTGAACTGTTCGGTGAGTTCGTAACATATAAGCTTTCACGGCCGGCATCTTCATTAATTAAAACTAGATGATTACAGAAGATAAAAAAATACCTTTGCAAAATGGAAGCTTACCCTCCTAGACTGGATGGGTTACCTAAGATACACAAGCCCAATGTCCCATTGAGACAGATAGTAAGTGCCATTGGGCCTCCTACTCAAGAGCTGGCTACATATCTTGCTTCTTTGTTGCAACCGTATATAGGTAAAACTGACACTCATATTAAAAATTCCATGCATTTTATCGAAAACCTGAGGGAGATAACAGTTAGTGCAAGTGACATCCTTGTCAGTTTCGATGTAGTATCCTTGTTCACCATGGTCCCTGTTGATGAAGCTCTTTCTTACATAGCTGATATGTTTCCTGCTGATATAATAGCTTTGTTTCGACATTGTCTATCATCAACTTATTTTCAATATAACAACAAGTTTTATGAACAAATTGATGGGGTGGCCATGGGTAGCCCTCTGAGCCCAGCTATTGCTAATCTATTTATGGAATTTTTCGAACAACAATGCTACAGTCAGCCAAAAAAAGCCCTTTGAAATGGTATCGATACGTGGATGACACCTTTGTGATATGGAATCATGCTGAAGAGGAACTAAGTGATTTTTTTGTGCACATAAACAGTTTCAGTCCAAAGATACAATTCACCATGGAGAAAGAGAGTAATGGACAGATGAATTTTTTGGATGTATTGGTTATTAAACGAGCAAATGGGACTTTAGGGCACAAGGTATATAGGAAAGACACGCACACTGATTGTTACCTACATAAGGATTCAAATCATCATCCTAGGCAGAAGAGAGGAGTCATAAAAACTTTAGTGGACAGGGCTAATAACATCTGTGAGCCAATTTATTTGCAAGATGAATTAAGCCAATTGCTAACAGCTTTCAAGAGAAATGGGTACACTGACAATGAGATAGATCGAGCACTCCACCCTAGAAGAAAAGTGTCTGAAAATACACGACAACAACAACCGTAGGTTGGAAAAGTTTATCTTCCATTTATTCATAACATCAACGACTGGGAAAGTTTTGGCAAAGTTTTATGTGGAGACAATCTTTCGACCTACCAAGAAAATTAGTGAAAGTTTAAAATCGGTGAAAGATGCAAGACATCTAAGCGCTCTATATAAGCGGGACCTCCAGCGCCTAGCAGCCAGTAACCGACTCACCTCGGAAGATGTTGCCTGCAGTAGGCAATGAAACATCAGGAAGGAGAAGTAGTTTTATATATGGACCACGGCAATTCAGCCCGGAAGTTTTAATTAATTAATGTTTGGTGAGTAGTTACCTTTACTCCTTAAATTATTTATAATCCCCCCGTTTGTCAGTTAAGTCTTTTGTAAGGCAGTCATGGAAGGCCGTGGTGGAGTGTGAGGTTGTCACTCTAGTGCACTGCAACTGTTGTAATGCACAACAGGTGCCTACTCCACCACCAAAGAGTGGAAACTTTGTTTTCATGTTCCGACAATGCATTACTGCGTACAGTGGCTGTTACACATAGAGGGCAAGAAACTGGCTTTTTAAATGCAGTAAAATGGAAATTGATCATGAAGACTCAATATACAAGAAACTCTCAATACATGAAACGAAAGGTGTTTTGTGTATGCAACAGTGAATCAAAACATGATCTATGATGTGGAACAATGGGATTGAAATAAATTTTCCAGGACAGCGTGATGAATCAGGAAAAGAAAACTACCTTAATCACTTTAACTACTACCTAAGTTTTGCTGTTATTACACTCATTTACTTGAATTAACAATGATTCTGTTGACATGTCAAGACAATGAACACTTTGTGCATATCTGCTGTATTTTGTGATGAATCATCAAATTCCTCCAGACAATTTAGGGAATTTTTTGTAGAGTGAAGTGGTAGAGCTGTCGCATATTATATACCTTAAATGTCTAGTTTATTTTGTTCTAGATAAAGCCCAAATAAGTTCAATGGCACTGAACTCATAGTCTGCCACAAGTGGCCACGTAAGCTAATTTCATTGTCCAGGGTCCACAATACACTCTTCAATTGCAATTCTTGTGAACTAAAGTGCAGCTGTGCGTGTTCCTGTGGACCCGTAAGTTCCTCTAACAATAAGGTGTGGGATTAGAAGAAAGTTCTAGGTTACTGTTTCCCAGTCATTAAATAACAAAATCCTCTTTCTATTTCACAGATAGGTTTTGTGATACCGGATTTCTTGTTTGTGATACAGAGCCTAATCTACAATAATCTTTGGGTAACTTTTGGAGAACACTTCTGAACCCATTCAGCACTGTTCTCAGACTGGTAATCTGCACTGCATTTTTGCCCAATAAAACATATGACACCACTTTACACTAATCCAGATTCATTTCCAATAGCACACATTACTACAGTTTTCTTTCCAGAACAAGGCAATCTTTGAATTTTCAGCTATTCCACGTCTTAAACACTTCCTCAGTGATAATCATACCCATTTCTTTGAAGGTATTTTGTTCCTGCTATTAAAATTTTCTGGAATGATTTGTACCACATCAAGTATCACCTGTGTATTAAATAATACACTCAGTATTTCACCAGTGTTTACAATTTACCACATGAGCTCGTATCTTTCTCCTGCTATTTGATTACATTGCACTGCCCCAAGCTTTTTGTTGAACATTTTGTCCCTGAAGCCCATGCCAATGGGCTGTTCCATTTCAATCAGAAAATTCTTCCATATCAACTTTTTCTAAATCCCCACTACTGTTCGAAATTGTTTTTCCACAAAGAATTGTGGATTTTCCTTCCTATGACCCTGTGAAAACTCATCCACTGCAAAGTTATTCTGTCTACCAGACTTTTTGCTTTTAATATAAAACTTGAAGTTTCTGAATATTCTCTTGAAATTTTATATCATACTTTTGTATACTTTTTTTCTGAGATGATCAGCAGAGTCTATATCTGATAATCACCAAATGACTGTCCACACAAATGAATAGTTATCCTCAAATCGTACCCAAGAGCAAATTTGACCACCAAGTGACAGAACAAGAACTGAACAAACCACGCTCAATGTAAACGCTGCCTCACAGTGTGTGCCACTTCCCACCCCCAACCTCAGCAAAATATTCTGAGTTATATAGATGGGAGTCACTGTTACAACACATCCTTTGATCCTGCAATCTTCTTGGCCTCAATCTTCAGTAGCCCCTGCCCCTGTCCCACACACATCCACCCATATCCCCCATGCCTCCCACTTTATTCCACAAATCAACATCCAGTGTTCTCTCTGGGGTCTGTGCTTCCTCTGTGCTATCACCCAGTCCTTACTCCTTCCCAATTCATTTTTCCTTTCCTTCATGTGTCATGTTCCTATCTTGTTTCATTGATGTCTCTCTCCCTCAGCCAGCACCTTCAGTTCCCTTCGTCCACCCTTTCCCTTCTCTCCTCCTTGTTACTCTCATCCACTCCACTCAAAACAACCCCTCACACCAGTCAGGCTGCAGCATCGGGCTATGTTACCAGTCATGAAAATGTAGATATACATGTGCAGGTGTTGGTTTTTGACAGACAATTATCTCCAAGGGTGGACAATTTCCAAAAGTGTAATGACAGTTTCAACCTTTTTATGTGCTATCAACTGCTCAAGGCCTGAATAATATGGCCACTAACAACCTTTATTCCTTCCATTATTTATTAGATTATGGATGTCTCTACTGACTGAGTGTGGTAAGTTTTTGGGAAGATGAAACCAACAACATTTGTGAAATAAGTCTTTCGTTATGTTTCTTAAAAACAAAACTTTGAAACCATGTTACTTATATAATAACTGTTTTGTGCTGGTTTTTTTTAAAAAAAAATCAGCTCTGGAATAAATAATGTACATAATAAAATGGAATGTCAGATCCCTTAATCGGGCAGGTAGGTTAGAAAATTTAAAAAGGGAAATGGATAGGTTAAAGTTAGATATAGTGGGAATTAGTGAAGTTCGTTGGCAGGAGGAACAAGACTTCTGGTCAGGTGACTACAGGGATATAAACACAAAATCAAATAGGGGTAATGCAGGAGTAGGTTTAATAATGATAGGAAAATAGGAATGCGGGGAAGCTACTACAAACAGCACAGCGAACGCATTGTTGTGGCCAAGACAGATACGAAGCCCACACCTACTACAGTAGTGCAAGTTTATATGCCAACTAGCTCTGCAGATGACGAAGAAATCGAAGAAATGTATGATGAAATAAAAGAAATTATTCAGATAGTGAAGGGAGACGAAAATTTAATAGTCATGGGTGACTGGAATTCGAGTGTAGGAAAAAGGAGAGAAGGCAATGTAATAGGTGAATATGGATTGGGGCTAAGAAATGAAAGAGGAAGCCGCCTGGTAGAATTTTGCACAGAGCACAACATAATCATAGCTAACACTTGGTTTAAGAATCATGAAAGAAGGTTGTACACATGGAAGAACCCTGGAGATACTAAAAGGTATCAGATAGATTATATAATGGTAAGACAGAGATTTAGGAACCAGGTTTTAAATTGTAAGACATTTCCAGGGGCAGATGTGGACTCTGACCAAAATCTATTGGTTATGAACTGTAGATTAAAACTGAAGAAACTGCAAAAAGGTGGGAATTTAAGGAGATGGGAACTGGATAAACTGAAAGAACCAGAGGTTGTACAGAGTTTCAGGGAGAGCATAAAGGAACAATTGACAGGAATGGGGGAAAGAAATACAGTAGAAGAAGAATGGGTAGCTCTGAGGGATGAAGTAGTGAAGGCAGCAGAGGATCAAGTAGGTAAAAAGAAAAGGGCTGGTAGAAATCCTTGGGTAACAGAAGAAATATTAAATTTAATTGATGAAAGGAGAAAATATAAAAATGCAGTAAATGAAGCAGGCAAAAAGGAATACAAACGTCTCAAAAATGAGATCGACAGGAAGTGCAAAATGGCTAAGCAGGGATGGCTAGAGGACAAATTTAAGGATGTAGAGGCTTATCTCACTAGGGGTAAGATAGATACTGCCTACAGGAAAATTAAAGAGACCTTTGGAGATAAGAGAACCACTTGTATGAACATCAAGAGCTCAGATGGAAACCCAGTTCTAAGCAAAGAAGGGAAAGCAGAAAGGTGGAAGGAGTATATCGAGGGTCTATACAGGGAAGATGTTCTGGAGGACAATATTATGGAAATGGAAGAGGATGTAGATGACGATGAAATGGGAGATATGATACTCCATGAAGAGTTTGACAGAGCACTGAAAGACCTGAGTCGGAACAAGGCCCCCGGAGTAGACAACATTCCATTGGAACTACTGACGGCCTTGGGAGAGCCAGTCCTGTCAAAACTCTACCATCTGGTGTGCAAGATGTATGAAACAGGCGAAATACCCTCAGACCTCAAGAAGAATATAATAATTCCAACCCCAAAGAAAGCAGGTGTTGACAGATGTGAAAATTACCGAACAATCAGTTTAATAAGCCACAGCTGCAAGATACTAACACGAATTCTTTATAGACGAATGGAAAAACTAGTAGAAGCCGACCTCCGGGAAGATCAGTTTGGATTCCGTAGAAACACTGGACACGTGAGGCAATACTGACCTTACGACTTATCTTAGAAGAAAGATTAAGGAAAGGCAAACCTACATTTCTAGCATTTGTAGACTTAGAGAAAGCTTTTGACAATGTTGACTGGAATACTCTCTTTCAAATTCTTAAGGTGGCAGGGGTAAAATACAGGGAGCGAAAGGCTATTTACAATTTGTACAGAAACCAGATGGCAGATACAAGAGTCGAGGGGCATGAAAGGGAAGCAGTGGTTGGGAAGGGAGTGAGACAGGGTTGTAGCCTATCCCCGATGTTATTCAATCTGTATATTGAGCAAGCAGTAAAGGAAACAAAAGAAAAATTCGGAGTAGGTGTTAAAATCCATGGAGAAGAAATAAAAACTTTGAGGTTTGCTGATGACATTGTAATCCTGTCCGAGACAGCAAAGGACTTGGAAGAGCAGTTGAATGGAATGGACAGTGTCTTGAAAGGAGGATATAAGATGAACATCAACAAAAGCAAAACGAGGATAATGGAATGTAGTCAAATTAAGTCGGGTGATGCTGAGGGAATTAGATCTGGAAATGAGACACTTAAAGTAGTAAAGGAGTTTTGCTATTTGGGGAGCAAAATAACTGATGATGGTCGAAGTAGAGAGGATATAAAATGTAGACTGGCAATGGTAAGGGAAGCGTTTATCAAGAAGAGAAATTTGTTAACAGCGAGTATAGATTTAAGTGTCAGGAAGTCATTTCTGAAAGTATTTGTATGGAGTGTAGCAATGTATGGAAGTGAAACATGGACGATAAATAGTTTGGACAAGAAGAGAATAGAAGCTTTCGAAATGTGGTGCTACAGAAGAATGTGAAGATTAGATGGGTAGACCACATAACTAATGAGGAAGTATTGAATAGGATTGGGGAGAAGAGAAGTTTGTGGCACAACTTGACCAGAAGAAGGGATCGGTTGGTAGGACATGTTCTGAGGCATCAAGGGATCACCAATTTAGTATTTGAGGGCAGCGTGGAGGGTAAAAATCGTAGAGGGAGATCAAGAGATGAATACACTAAGCAGATTCAGAAGGATGTAGGTTGCAGTAGGTACTGGGAGATGAAGAAGCTCGCACAGGATAGAGTAGCATGGAGAGCTGCATCAAACCAGTCTCAGGACTGAAGACCACAACAACAACAACATAATAAAAGCAAAGACGATTTTCATCTGATGCTACAGATGAACTGTAGTTCAGATAATGAACTCATGAAGGAATAGTAATATTGCTTCTTTAGTTAACATCTCAAGAACTGCCACTGATTCTGATGTATACTGTGAAAAATCTACGCAAATTGCAGTGAACAATACAGAATCAGAGGCAAAGTGAGTGCTTTGTGTTCCTACATAGCACTGACATAGTTTTCATGTTATGAAGAAGAAGAAGAGGAAGGAAGCATTGCCTGCAAGGGTATAGTTCGTAAACTTTTGATCACTCATCCTAGAAATGAGATCTGACATTTTTGACTGTAACTTTTTCTACGAAAACTGAAAAAGTATTTTCAGGTATAACATATGAACCTTGCCAATGATGGGGAGGCTTGCATGCCTTGATGATACGGATGCTGTAGGTGCAACCACAACAGAAGGGTATTTGTTGAGAGGCCAGACAAACCTTTGGTTCCTGAAGAGGGGCACCAGCCTTTTCAGTAGTTGCGGCGGCAACAGTCTGTACGAAACTTCCTGGCAGATTAAGGTAGCGCACTTGCCCGCGAAAGGCAAAGGTCCCGAGTTCGAGTCTCGGTTGGGCACACAGTTTTAATCTGCCAGGAAGTTTCATATCAGCGCACACTCCACTGCAGAGTGAAAATCTCATTCTGGAAACAGTCTGTATGATTGACTGATCTGGCCTTGTAACATCGACCAAAACAGCCTCGCTGTGCTGGTACTGCGAACAGCTGAAAGCAAGGGGAAACTTCAGCCGTAATTTTTCCCGAGGGCATGCACCTTTACTGTATGGTTAAATGATGATGGCGTCCTCTTGGGTAAAATATTCTGGAGGTAAAATAGTTTCCCATTCGGATCTCCCGGCAGGCACTATTCAGGAGGAAGTCGTTATCAGGAGAAACAAAAGTGGCGTTCTATGGATCACAGCGTGAAATGCGAGATCTCTTAATTCAGTAGGTAGGTTACAATATTTAAAAAGGGAAATGGGTAGGTTAAAGTTAGATACAGCGGGAATTAGTGAAGTTCAGTGGCAGGAGGAACAAGACTTCTGGTCAGGTAAATACAGGGTTATAAATAAAAAATCAGATAATGGTAATGCAGGAGTACGTTTAATAATGACTAAAAAGATAGAAACACAGATAAGCTACTACGAACAGCATAGTGAAAGCATTACTGTAGCCGAGATAGATACGAAGCGCACGTCTACCAAGTAGTACAAGTTTATATGCCAACTAGCTCCGCAGATGATGAAGATAATTAAGAATGTATGATGTGATAAAAGAAATTATTAGTTAAGGGAGACAAAAATTTAATAGTCTTGGGGGACTGGATTCGATTGTAGGAAAAGGAAGAGATGGAAAAGCGGTAGATGAATATGGAGTGGGGGTAAGGAATCAAAGAGGAAGTCAGAATATAACTTATAACACTTGGTTTAAGAATCTTGAAAGAAGGTTGTATACGTGGAAGAGGCCTGGAGACACTGGGATGTTTTACATAGATTATATAATTGTAAGACAGAGATTTAGAAACCAAATTTTACACTAAAAGACATTTCCAGGGGCGGCTGCGAACTCTGACCACAATCTACTGATTATGAACTGTGGATCAACACTGAAGAAACTGCAAAAAAAAAAAAAAAATACTAAGGAGATGGGACCTGGATAAGTTAACAGAAGCAGAAGTCGTTGACAATTTCAGAGGGAGCATTAGGCCACAATTGACAAGAACAGAGGAAAGACATACAGTAGAAGAAAAATGGGTAGCTTTGAGAGATTAAATTGTGAAGGCAGCAGAGGATCAAGTAGTGCTAGTAGAAATCCTTGGGTAACAGAAGAGATATTGAATTTAATTGATGAAAGGAGAAAATACAAAAATGCAGTAAATGAAGTAAGTGAAAAGGAATAAAAACATTTCAAAAATGAGATTAATGGGAAGTGCAAAATGGTTAAGCAGGGATGGTTGGAGGACAAATGTAAGGATATAGAAGCAAATATCACGAGGAGTAAGATAGATACGGCCTACAGGAAAATTAAAGAGACCTTTGCAGAAAAAGGAACCACCTGTATGAACATCAAGAGCTCAGATGGGAAACCTGTCCTAAGCAAAAAAGGGAAAGCAGAAAGGTGGAAGGAGTACATAGAGAGTCTATACAATGGTGATGTACTTGAGGGCAATATTGTGGAAATGGAAGAGGACGTAGATGAAGATGAAATGGGAGATATGATACTGGGAGAAGAATTTGACAAAGCACTGAAAGACCAAAGTCGAAACAAGGCCCTGGGAGTAGAAAACATTCCATTAGAACTACTGATAGCCTTGGAAGCTCTTCCATCTGGTGAGCAAGATGTATGAGACACGTGAAACACCTTTAGACTTCAAGAAGAATATAATAATTCCAATCCCAAAGAAAGCAGGTTTGACAGGTGCGAAAATTACCGAACTATCGGCTCAATAAATACTGTTTGCAACATACTAACAAAAATTCTCAACGAACGAATGGAAAAACTAGTAGAAGCCGACCTCAGGGAAGATCAGTTTGGATTCTCCTGTCCTGGAGAAATAATTCCAATCCCAAAGAAAGCAGGTTTGACAGGTGAGAAAATTACCGAACTATCGGTTCAATAAATACTGGTTGCAACATACTAACAAAAATTCTCAACGAACGAATGGAAAAACTAGTAGAAGCCGACCTCAGGGAAGATCAGTTTGGATTCTGTAGAAACACTGGAAGACGCGAGGCAACACTGACCCTACAACTTATCTTAGAAGATCGGTTAAGGAAAGGCAAACCTACGTTTCTAGCATTTGTCGACTTTGAAAAAGCTTTTCACAATATTGGCTGGGGTGGGGGTGATGTTGTACTGAAATATATATTTCCCTCAATTTTTTTGCACGCAATTTGAAATTACAGTCACCTCAGAGAACTTAAAATTCTCACATTCTTTATTTGCAGGCTACATAACATTTTCAATAAAAATACAAAGAACAATATGTCACCTGGCAACTTTACCATTTCAGATACTTCTCGGGCTCCTTGGATTCTTTTTCCAGATCATGGTTCGACTTTTTTTTGTTCTGCAACTTTCTTAGAACTTGTGCACTGTTCCGCCAGCGTGCATGAATCTGTCTTGCTAGGGCAATGCTGTCACCTGCAAGGAATAAAGGCATTCAGTGAGTGGCACAAACAGAGATACACTGTGTATATGTAGAATAAGTAACAACTATTTTGCGGGAGTACCAAAAGAGAATGGCAGATTAGCCATATTATGAATAGCACATAAATGTTGTATATTTTACAGCAATAATTTAAAAACACTGATGACTGGTATTGAGCTGCACTATTTAGGAGTATCCTTCCATCTAGTCCTGGAGAACACAAGGATAAAAACATGGGATATTGAGCATCAAGAATGACAGATCCTCCATTTTGTAGTAGATACAACAGAAATTAAAGCACAAGATGGAGTTAGCCCTTTTCCAAAATGCCATTTTCTTGAGATACTACGGGCATACCCGTTGTTCAGTTACATTTCTGAGTTACATAGCAGCTCACAGCTGCTTACAGTCTGACTTGCTGTTGTATTATTTGTGTGGAGGAATTCTACATGGAATAAATTTGTTTTCCTTCAGTATCTCGAAACATTCATTTTGGTACTTAGCCCCTTTTGAATTTGCAGTCTTCATTTATTGACAGTTTTCCAAAATGTCCTAATAAAGCATCCTGTGTTCTTTGGGTGAATATGGCATCATTCTTAAAAGGTCGTTCTTCTTCTCTCATGGTAAGCACTGGCAGTTGTCAACTTACTTTAGCTTCATAGTTTCTGCTGTAACATTGTCCACCAGTGTAGCTTCAGGCCAGCAGGTTAACAATCTATCATTGTAAGTATGTAATGTTGGCTGTTGGATGATGGCAATGGACCAATGATGTTGATGTTGAGGTGACTGAAATGGACCATTGTGATAGGGAGGCTCCCTATCGATGCTTGCATGTGGCGGTGTATGTTGCTGCATTGGCATTTAAGACAACACCTTGCCCATTTGCGGCAGTCTTTCTGTGTACCCGGCCACACGTAATGATTAGTCACTAGGTAGGTTGTCAATGGAATACCAAGGTGGCACAAGTTATGTAGAATACTGAAGGTAAGTGGTAGGAACGGTCGTGGTTTTGATGTTGCAATGTCCACAATACAGCCTGACATCACTCGTTGGAATTTGGATAAGTTGCAGATCCAACACCGATTTTCCTGCTGATAAAAGTCCTTGTAGTTTCTGAGCCGACTGTGGAACAACGGTAAGCTTGACGTAATCAACTGTGCTAGAAATGCTTTCAACCCGAGACAAACAATCAGCCACTACACTGTCAATGCTGGAAATGTGCCAAACATGTGTAACGAATTGTGAGCTGAACATAAGCCGATTTTGTTGCCTAGGTGAACAGTTTGTGTGGTTCTGGGGAAAGGCGTAAGTTAGCGGTTTGTGATCATTGAAGATAATAAAGTCTCTAGCTTCCAGGTGAGGTCTGAAGTATTTGATAGGCTTATAAACGGCCACAAGTTCTCCATCATAGGCACTCCACATTTTTTTGAGGGTAATAGTCTGAATGAGAAAAACACAAGTGGTTGCCATATGCCACTACACTGTTGTTGCAATGTTGCACCAATCGCCATCTGGCTAGCATTAACCACTCATGCCAAAGGTGCAGTGGCTCAGGGCGTTCCAGTAGTGCAGCATCTGCAATGTTCTTTTTGGCCACTTCAGATGCCACACACACGCTATGAGTTCAAGCTATAGGCAGGTTACCCTTGTTCTCTGGGCCGGTGAGTGCTACAATTAACGGTTCCTGTGACTTGGCCAAGTGTGGCAAGTGATGGCGATAAAAATTTAACATACCAAGGATTCAATTCAATTTCTTGGCCATATTTCAGCATGAAATCCGTAATATAGCTTCCACCTTCTCTGGCAGTGGTAGCAATCCTGCTGCTGTTATTCTATTCCCTAGGAAATCCTCTTGGGGCTGGCCAAAGACACATTTGGTGGTGTTCAGGATGACGCCGTAGTGGTCCAACTGCTTACCACTTCAGTTAAATGCTGTCAATGTTGCTCTGCTGATGATAAAAAAACTAAAATCTGTCCACGAAAGCGAAAGCAAACGTTAGACCTTGTAGCACTGACTCAATGAAGCATTGCCATGTCTGACCAGCATTCCTGAGTCCACAAGTCATAAATTTGCTATCAAACAGGCCAACAGGACTGATGATTGTCGTCTTGGGAATGTCTTGTTCAGCTACATGGATGTGTGTATGCTTTTGCACAGTCCAGGATGTTAGAAATAACTGCACCACTCAATACATAGTTATAGTCACGTAACAATGGCCTGGGTATCCACCCAGTATTGTTCTGGCATTTGGGGTTCTGTAGTCATCACAATGCCGCCTTGCACTACCCTTTATCGGGATCAAGTGTAGCAGTGAGGACCAGGGGCTGTTGGAAGGCTGCATTACACATTCACAAATTGCACTGTCAAACTCCGCTTTCGCAATTTTAAAATGATCTGGAGCCAAACATCATGATCTGCAAGATGTGGGGGGACTGTTGGGCATCTCTATGTAGTGGACAGGTGCTCCAGGGGGTCGTGTCAGAGCCGGTAATCCATTCAGCAACTCTGCATACTCGCCGTACACCACTTGCATTACTTTGTAGTATGAATGGCTGTATTCTGCTGAAATCCGGATACTGTCAAGCCTATGGTGCTGTCAACTAGGCATGAGTACTTGATGGCTGGCAGTAGATTATAATAGGAGAGGAAGTCCACTCCAATGATAGGTTCGGTGATGTCTGCAATGCTATAATCCCACATGAAGGCTTGGTGTAAACTCAGGTCTAGTTGCATGCGCAGTGTGCCATACGTTGTTATGACTGAGTTGTCTGCAGGGGACAGACAGAAGAACATGGGTGGTTGCTTCCCGTGCAACATAGTCCACGGGTAAATAGACAAATTGAATCCAGTGTCTATGAAATATTTCAAGCTGGACCGTCGATCACTAACAAACAGGAGTGGGAACACTGATCGGCAATCTGAGGAGGAGCCTACTTCTGACTGCCATTGTCATTTGGGTTAGAATAGGGGGGGGCTGTGCATCTACAAGCTTGCTTTCTGAATTTCCGGTGATACCAGCAGATAATTTTCTGTTCAGGTTCAGTTGTGGAAGAGGTCGTCCATGACCTGCTGCACAAGCATTGGCAGTATCAATTCCAGCTTCTGTCATTGCTTGGGTCATATCAAGATAACAGTTTGTTACTGGTAATCTGTTATGTCAATGGATCTACCTTGGCCACCACAGCGTCATAACCTGTGTGTGAAACATTTGCCAGTGCAATGATTGCACCGACAGGAGCCAGTGACACTGCATCCTGGGTTTTATTCGCCAACTCTGCTACTACGTCCAAGGATGTGTCAGACTCGACGCTATAATTGCTTTGACAGGTGGTGACAAATGACTGCTCTATACTGCATGCAGTAAGCTGTCCAGAAAGGTTCCCAAGTCTACTTTGCTTCTTAGGTGCTGCAAGTACTGCAAAGGCTTTCTGTCCCCAATACCTTTCCAAGTGAGAACTTGACAGATTCAATCTTCCTGCAATGCTTACACTATAGAAAAATCTGGCCTCTACCTGTGCAATCCACAAAGCTGGATTGTATGGCCACGAAGTTGGTAGTCTTACAGCCAATCATCACATGGTGGGGTTCAGATCAGTCACTTTGCAAAACTCTTCTGTAAATGCTCGTTAATCCAATGATACTATGCAAGTTAATCATGTCGGTGTCACCACTTTGTCAGTACAAGCTGAGCAGATTGTTGTTCGGGCATTAGAACCTGCATCTACTTATTATGACATAACCACACTACACAAAAACTCTTTCGAAGAATATTAACGTTAGCTTTATTGATCACAGCCACAGAAGCCGGTGAAAAATATACAACTTGTTTGATCATTCCGAGCTTGCAATTGAAAATAACTTAACATGAAGGGGGAAAAAAAAACATCAGAGTTATCTCGGAACTATGCATGAACTAACTACCAGCATGAAAGATATATATAAAAAAAAAGTGTAATCAAAGAATAACAAAAGCAAAACTCAGCACCTCTGGTGGCTGGTGCAAAATGTTTGACGACACAATTATTTCTAAACACAAGCACACGACACAGGCAATACAACACTACATAACTGTGCAATTTTGCCACATCCAGAAATGAGATATTTATGGTCAACACATTCAAAAATACAAGACACTAGAAACATGTACATGAATAGAAGAATTTTGTTTTTATTTTGGATTTTTGGTGAAGAAGTTGTCATTCCATACACTCAGTTCTTTCTTCAGGGTGATGCTAGGTACTTGACTGAGAAGTGCAAATAAACGAGATGCGATTTCATTGCCTGCCCTGCCACCTTCCATCGCATTCCACATACACACTGTTGGATCACCAGTGTCATGCATATTATGTACACGGAAACTGTGAAATGATAGTTGCCACAGAGAGATTATATATGAATGTGTAAGAAAAGGTAGAACATACACTGTTGGAGGTCTATGGACAGTGCGCAAGTATCACTGTTTGGTAATGTTGCAACAAGTGCATCAGTTCTCCACCACTCTCTTACTTACACTTTCACAATGTCTCTTCATTGCTTTTGGACCATCACAGTATTCTGACTCACAATGAATCATAACTTCACCCATCTTCATTAACAAATGTCAACTGATGAACAGCAGAGTACCAGTGGTAGAACATGGACTTGGTGCATATCGACGTTCCTCATAGGTTAGAGGCCATCTACGAGCGACCATAGAAAACTAACAGGAGGACATATGGACATCATTCCTCTTGTCAGGTAATGGCTTGAAACATACCTCCTATTGACAGCAAAATCTTGTTTTTCACAAAATGGTCCAAGTCATTTCTAGTCTTCAATTGCAGATTACTCTTACAAATAAAGGAGAATGTAAGCAAGAAAACAGAAGACAGTAAACTAAAGTAGAGTACTCTTTGGTGACAAACTATACAGTGGTCTAAGACACAATTTCCAGTACAAGAACTTAAGCTAAAGTTGTCAGTAGATTCTTAATAAGTGGGAAAAGAGCAGCTGAAAAAGGTATAGACACTTTCTTATTCTCAGTGGGCAAAATTACCCTTAAACAGCAGAACAATCACAATTGTCAATGACATGGTGATGCCCCAAAAAGAAAGTAAGGAAATTACTGCATAAAATACAAGGGAATGGAATACATTGGAAATGTGGCCCCTAATTGAAAAATGTTACAACAATCTCTCCACAACAAAAAGATTCCAGATAATTCCCCAATTCAGATTACCAGGAAAATAGTGTGAAGGGGAAGAGGTGATCATGAGAAGAAGATTGAAACACTAATGAGAGGGTAGCATTCTACAAGATGGAGCATGGGATATCTGAAATATTAATGTGGTACACAAGTAAGAAAAGGAATATAATGACATACTACATGTAGTTGCAGTCACTGAAGTAAAGTGGAAATGAGATAACAGTATCAGATAAGAATAATATCAGGTAATATCAACTGCATCAGAAAACAGTGTAACAGGATTAAGGATTATTTACAAACAGGAAGGTAGAATAAAGAGTGAGTCACTGCCGATAGTTCAGTGCTCTCTTAAATCAAAACCAAACCAACACCAATAATTATAGTTCATGCGTTGTGATGTTATTTATCACTCCGGAAGACTGATGTGTAACCCTACATCTATCTTGGCAACGAAGTGTGCATACAAGCTATAACTGATACAAATGTCTTTGGTGTAATTATGCTGGGGATGATTCGTGAAGAAACAGTATAAGAGTGTAAAATTTGATTCATGTCAGTCTCATGTTAGACCTGGAGAGAATAAGATATGTTATGTGCTTTTATTAAGAAAGCCTTGTACAGAAGAATTGAGTGTATTGTTATTGAAGAAAATATGGAGAATATCTTTGAAGAAACTCCTTGTATGTATTTTCAAGAATTTGATGTTATATTAAAGCATCTTACTTCTAGCATTACTCCACACCGCAAGAGGACAAGAAGAAAGAATTTACAATGCCATGGTCACACTGTTCAATAACAAAAGCTCAATTCTGTGTCCTGCTGAGAAGACGCAAAACAATTAATGCTGATAAAGAATGTTAACAACAACAGGAGGCTGGGAATTAATCATGAAGAAATTACAACTTTAAATGAATATTTACTGAAAAGTTATCATTGTTGTCAGTGATAACTGGGTAAAAAACAATGTTAAGAAGAAGTATGTAGCTAAATACAAGCATGGAAAGTCAAGCTTTTAAGGAATAATTTTGATTATAAGCAACAATCAAATTTATTTGCAAAAGATACGCCACAGAAGATTATGAAGTTGTTGAATGGAGAATTGTAATTGTAAAATTGTAACTGTTTTAACTATGTGTGAGTGCTGACTTGAATGGGAAAAATATTGATGCCTCTGGCAGATTTAAAGGCTCGGGGTGGTGAGTTAACTACTGAATTAAATGTGAAAGTAAAGGCTCAAGGGTGTTAAAATTTGAACAAGCTATTACTGAAACAAATGTCAAGTTAAATATGACAAAGATCAAGATAGACCTGTGCCATTAAAATCTAGAAATAAATAATAGAATCTCCAAATTACAATCTGAAATTTCTACTTGAACAAGGGAGTTACATTCTGATATTACTGAGTGATGGGAATTGGAGAGGAAAGAGGTTAACGAACAATTTAAACAGATCAAAGATATCATGGAGCAGGAGTCTACTGACACTACAATCAGACTAAATGTTTTAGAGCGACAGAATGACTCAGGCATAGCTGAAGTCTCAGGCTCTACTCTTACAATATTCCAGAAGCACATTAGTGATTTAACTGAACTACTAATACAGGAAAAGACTGAATCATCTATTGATATACCTCATTTGTCAGATGAAACACACGATAAAAGGAGAAATTCCGAAGGTTTTGGGATGAATTAGCTACAACAACAAAAGAATTTTATAATAAACAAGCATAAATAAAACTGTGGGTTCCCTACAAAAGCTCTAGAAAAACTTTGTTTAAAGAATGGGACAAACCTTTGTAAACAACCGTCAAAATTTGAACCTGAATGGATATTTCATCCTACATACCTCTTCGGGGTAATTTCTAAATAACTGCCAAACAGTGTGGTGATTCCGGTGATTCCAAGAAGATTCATGTTGTCCTTAGTTATTTAGAAGGCAAGTGGGTGAACGGGGAACAGCCCATTCTCGTGAATTTTCTTCTTGGGGTGATTTTCAAGACAAATTTAAAAAGAAGTACTGGTCATCTCAAGAAAAGTTAGCAACTGAATTATTAGACCCTAGGTAATATAATATTAGTTGGGGTAGCTGTAGGAAGTATACAGAATGGCATGCAGCAAAGTCCAATATATATAAGTCATTTAATAAAAGTGTTAGTACATAAATTGCACTACCATGTATGAAAGGAAATATAGTATTCATTTTGAGAATGAAAACATGGTCCAGGTAGACTGTCTCCTTTTTAACTATCTATGTGATTGGCCAATTCCAACCTTTGGTCTTTTTCAGACACCTGTAATATGTTCAAAAATGGCAACATTGGTTTATGCATCAACTGTCTACAACCTATGACAAGTATACTTTATAATTCAAGTTACTTACATATCTTAAGATTCCAGCTTCATTTTGCATTATAATAAGTTGCTGGTAAATGTGGGCAGGGATTGATTGATTGATTTCTTTATTAATCCATGTAACAATTTAGATTGTGTGGATTTCGTCAGCAAAATCATATACAATACAATATACCTACAATTTATACACATAAAATTAATATTTACACACATTTCTAAAGTATCTTACATTAGTTTTATATCCTTATGTAATTTTCTTATAGTACTGTACAATTCTGGATTTCATATTATAATTATTTCCTCATGTATTACAATGCAGGCTACTTTAATTACGCTACATGTTTTAATTCAGATAATCCGTTACTGCGTAATAACCTTTATTTAATAAAAAATTTTTTAGTTTTGTTTTGAACTGTCCAATTGTGTCAATATCTTTTATATTTTGGGGTAATTTATTATATCATTTAGCGGCATTGTACAACAAGCTCTGCTGAGTTTCAACTTTATTTTTCCTCTCTAGATGCGGATTGGATTGGTTTCTAGTTTCATAGCTGTGTACTAAAGAATTTTTAACACAGCAGTCAATATTTTGTTTTACATACATAATACTTTGAAAAATGTATTCACAGGGGACAGTTAGGGTTTCCAGCTTTTGGAAATGTTCAAGGCAGTGAGCCCTACTGCCACTCCAGCTTATTATATGAATTGCTCTTTTCTGTAATTTGAAAACTATTTGAATATTTTTACTCTTGACTCCCCAAAATACTATTCCATAAGTAATAACAGAGTGGATATAAGAAAAATATACAGATCCGACACATGTAGTATCACACACTGCACTCAGAATTCTAAGAGCATAGCATGCTATAGCGATTCTGTTAGTATTTTAATATGTTCTTCCCACTTTAACTGACTGTCAACATGCTTACCAAGAAATTTTGTGTAGTCTACACATTCTATAGTTTCATCGTTTAACTTAAAAAAAGTTGTTATAGTGTGGTTTTTTGCAGACAGAGAAGTTAACAGTTTTTGTTTCTTTAAAATTTAGTGTTAGTTTATTATTGGATGCCCACTCACGTACACTGTTTAGTGTTTGTTCGGCTTTTTCTTTCAGTGCATCTGGTGATTTGTCACTGATTAGAACATTTGAGTCATCAGCAAACAATATTGTTTGCCCATGCTTGATGCTCTGTGGGAAGTCATTTATGTAAAAGAGGAATAGTATTGGGCCAAGGACACTACCCTGTGGGACACCTATATTTACATAATTTGGGTCTGAAGTATACTTTACAATATAGTTTGAGCAATTTGAAATATGTGAGATTTCAGTTATCTGTCTTCTATTTTTTAGATATGACTGGAACCACTTTTTCAAAATCTAACTTATTTAACAATATTTTGTGGTCTATTGTATCAAACACTTTAGTTAGATCAAGAAATGTGCCTGTTGTGTAGTTCCCTTTATCTAGTGCTTCTAGAATGTGTTTTGTGAGGTGTGCTGTTGCTGATTCTGTGCTTTTCCCTGATCGAAATCCAAACTGGTCAACAGAATGTAAGTTGTATTTATTTAAATAATTCATTAGCCTATCTTTCATAATAGTTTCTAATATTTTTGCAAAGCATGAGAGTAGAGAAACTGGCCTATAATTTTCAATTTTTCCTGCATCACCTTTTTTGAAGAGAGGTAGTAATTTAGCATATTTTAAATATTCTGGAAAGTAGCCCTGCCTGAAATATTGAATTATAATATCAACTAAAGGTGGAAATAGGCTCTTGATACAGTCCTTAATTATAAAAATGGGGATTTCATCCAGACCAGCTGAGTTTTTGTTTTTCAGTTTGCTGACTGCTTTGTAGACTTCTTCCTGTGTTGTAGGGAATAACACCACTGAGTATGATACACCATTATTTGGCTTTTTGACCTGAGGGGCTGTTAGAAAATTTTCCTGTAATTTTATTCCTATGCTACTAAAATAATTATTTATATAGTTTGCCAAATATATTGGGTCTTTTATTAGAGTCCCTTCCTCTTTGATTTTCAAGTTTGACAGATTCATTTTCCTGGTACCAGTTTCCTGCTTTACAATCTTCCCATCCTGCCTTATTTTTGTTTTCAGCAGAGAGCACCAGTTTGGAGTTATGAGCTCTCTTTGCTGCAAGCAATATTTTCCTATATCTTTTATAAAACAGTGAGAAAGCAGGATTAGTTTGGCTGTGTTTAGTGGAGCTCAGGTACTTAAGTGTTTCAGAAGATTTTTTGATGCCTTTCGTGACCCACTTGTTTTTTCCTGCTGTTGATAATGGACATAACACTTTAAGAAATGTTTCTTCAAAATTTAATTTAAACAATGTCATGAAATTTTTGAATTTGTCATTTGCATCCACCTCTGAGTATACTGAGTCCCATGTTTGTCCTGCTATCTGTTTCGCAAAGTCATATCTATTTGTTTAGAAAAAAATCGTCTGTAAATATGCATTTTCTTTGTTTCTTCTGGAGCCACTTTTATATTAATGATTTGACCTGAGTGATCAGATAATCCTAGCTCAGCTACCACCATCTCACAGTTTTCTTTGGCTAAATCTGTTAATACCTGATCAACAGCTGTCTGAGTATTTTGTTGTTCTTGTTGCACTGTTAACCATTGGAACTAGATTGAAACTTTGAGCAAGACTCATTACTGAGTTCCATGTAGCATCAGGATTCAGTTTATCTACATTTAGGTCTCCACATATGAAAATGTGGTTCTTTGGAGTGGATATCTTGTCAAGAACATGATTAAGTTTGGAGAAAAAGATGTTGAAGTCTCCACTAGGAGATCTGTATATACATAAGATGATCAAATTCCTACACCTGTATTGGTCCCTGATTTCAACTGCTGCCAGTTCAAAATGTTGCTCTTCACTGATTACACCTAAATCGCTTCTGGTCTTATATTGATAATTTTGTTTTACATAAATACAACACCCTCCACACTTCATAGAAGGCCTACAGTATGCACACGCTAAATTATAAGACTGCAAGACTAATTGATTAATTTCAGCCTCATTGCACCAATGCTCAGTGGGACAAACAACTGAGCACTCTGTAGACTCCAGCTCCACTTCTAGCTGTTGGGTCTTATTTGCTAGGGAACATATATGTTGGTGAATAATTTTTGCCAACGCTATTTGCATTCCCACTTTTTTCGTCTTAATGTCGTTCTGTATTGGTTCAACTGCTTCCTTATTACGATCACACTCATGTTTTTTGTTGGCATTCTTGGATAGTCACCCCCTGCAGACTGTATTAGTTTCCCCTATTTTTTATAATTTTACATAAGTCCAGGAGCATTTTGCTGAAAGTCATTGCACCTAGTCTGTTTAGGTGCAGGCCATCCCTACCAAGACATTTGTCGTCGAGAAATTTATTTGGGTCAACAAATACAACACCAAGTTCGCCGCAGTGTTCCCTGATGCCAGAGTTTATTTTGTTTATATATGCGTTACTCACTGATCTTCTTTGAAGAATTCCGTTGATAACAATTCTGGAGCTGGTAAACAAACCTTTGGCTGACCGAATTACATTACAAATATCATTTATGAATTCTTCTTGTCTGCTGCTTCTAATCTTACTCCTGTGCTTCCATGGCACAAAAATGACACACTCTTGTAAATGGTAACGTCCATTAGCCGACACAAACAGAAAGGTTCATCGTATAGTCAGAGCTGTTATGATGCAACCAAAGATGTTTATAAACCTACCTGTGGATGGTCAATAACATTAGTAAACTACTGGCACCATATTCACTAGCATATTATGTTGATTATTCACACATATTATCTTATTAAAAGTTGTGTATCAAAACCCATACATCATATGTAATATTAATACATCATATGGTACATTAGAACCCATAACAGATTATATACATATAAGACGATCTTTTTTTAACACTTGTTATAATAAAACTAGAAAATCATAGTTAGCTTACACCTTGTCAGTATCATAATTTCACAATATACTGCATTATATCTATTAGAACCTACAGGTGCTATGTGAAGGGAAAGGGACCAACTACACAACTTAATGTGAAATGGAAGTACAGTTTTGAGGAAAATGGTCTCATATAGAGCTCATACTTTTAGGTCTTATGGTACCAGCTGATTCATAGGTCATGTGCCATGTACACATGAAACATTCATTGTTATGTTGACACCACTAGAAAATAAACCAGACATCCTTAGGTGGCATGTCAGTCATACAAAAAACTACAATCTCCATTACTAAATTATTAACAGGAGGAACAGATTGATTTAAACCAACATAAATATTTATTCACAATATACTAAGTTGAAATTCCAATAATATTACATACATAAAATATCCAAATTTCACACAGAGCTGCCTAGTGTTATAAGACCTACATATATGAGCTCTAAAAGAGTACCATTTTCCTCAAAACTGTAACTACTACTTCCACTTCACGTTATGTTGTACAGCTGGACCCTTCTCCTTCACATAGCACATGTATGTTCCAACAGTTGTAACGCAATATATTGTGGAATAACTAAATTGACATAGTGTAAGTTAACTGTGGTTTTCTAGTTTTATTATAACAGTGTACAAAAGATAAAGTGAAAAACAGCTGTCTAGCACATATTATATAATCTCTTACTGGTTCTAATGTACCATGTGTTGTATTTGTCACTACATCATTATTGTTTTATTTTATAGACTGACTGGCACCAAATCTATTATAGTCTCAACTGTGTACTGTAATTTCTAATATTACATGTGGTACGACATATGATGTGTACAGTTCAGTCCACTACTTTTAATAAAATAATGCATGTGAGAATAACCAACATAATATGCCAGTGAATATGGTGGCAGTATTTTACCTAAAGTTATCAACCATCCATAGGTAGGTTTACAAAGATCTTTGATTATATCATAACAGCTGTGACTGTACTACGAAATGACATCTTTATGTTTGTGTCGGCTAATAGACATAACCATGTACAATAGTGTATTGTTTTTGTGCCACATACACACAGAGGTAGGATATATTTCTATCCACATATACCAGCAATATATTATAATGTAAAATGAAGCTGGAAGCTTAAGATATGTAAGTAACTTGGGTTACAAAGTATACTTATATGTGAGAGCTTGTAGACAATTGATGTATAAACCAGTGTAATCATTTTTGAACGTTATTACAGCTGCTTGAAAATGACCAGAGTTTGAAATTGGACAATGACATTGATAACTAAAAGAATACAGCCTGCCTGGACCATGTTTTCATTTTCAAAACAAGTTTCAGCCATGTACTCCCACAAAAATAAAACTTTAAAATGTTAAGATATGGTACTGTGGATGAGCAAATGTAAATGGATTGTTGACTTTTATAGGGGGCCTGGATATGTAAAATAATGAATAAGGGGATTATAACCAAGATAAAAACTCATGATGTGACAATAACACAGGAACCTTTATCCACCTCAGTTCCAATGTAATAATGGAGCAAAATATTGCAAAATTAGAAAACAGCATAATAATAATAATAATAATAATAATAGTAATAATAGGCTGAGTAACCAAGATCGAAATATAAATCAGGTATTTAACACTGACAATGAGCACAATGTGTGTCCAAATACATCCACGGACAGGCAGGTGATGTATTCACCTTCAGACTACAACGCACGTTCTGGAGCAGCAGCCAGCTTCCAGGATGTAACACTGGAATAATAGGATCTCACATAGAAAAAGTCGTAGCACTCACTTATCCGATTTCTAAACCTGAGTGGTTACTTGGAGAAAAGGGAAGCAAAACAGAGGAAGAATGCGCAAAACCAACAGTATCCGGAAATATTTTGCGAATAAAAGTAGATACTCATTTAGCTACTAGAAGCAAAATACCTATCGTTAATATCACAGGAGTTATTATCACCAATGAGAAATAAGTATTTATGTGCTGTACTAACAGTAACTGGAGTACACACTGTAGGACAACAGTTTCAGTGTGTGTCATGGGACCCGGGAATATGGGCATGCATAGCAGAAGAATTTTGGGTGGAGAGGGGGTATGGCGAGGAGATTCAGGCCTGACTGACATAGTTTTGCAGGACTATGTTGGTGAGAGTTAAAGATTGGCAGAATCTAAAAAGATGGAGGTCACTGTGGGAGGAGGGATTGCAGCCAGAGATGGGTAATCTGATGGGGCGGCCATTTGTGGGATCCCTTGAGCCAAGTAAAAACAAGGGAACAGTATATGGGACTGGCTCTATCACACAGATGTCTATTCCACCAATGCACCAACAGTCTTTTTAACTCGCTAGTTTTCCAGTGCCACCCCCGTCCCCACCCCCCTCCCTCCCCTGCGCACTGTTTAACCTAACCAACTGCATCTAGCTAACCTACCCTTGCCCCACTTCATCCACTTATGCTCCCACCAGCAGCATTTTACTGTCCCCATCTCCCTCCCTGCCCCAGTCTCCTCTTTGTCCCCACCAACCATTTTGTTTCTCCCATCATGAGCTGCTGCTCAGTCTGACCTCGGCAGCCAGAGACTGTGGTCGTGTGTGTGTGTGTGTGTGTGTGTGTGTGTGTGTGTGTGTGTGTGTGTTGTCTAATTCCAATGAAAGCGTTTTCGGCCAAAAGCTTACTTGTTTGACAGTCTTTTTGTAGTGCCTATCTGTGACTCAGCACCTCTACTACATGGTGAGTAGCAAACATCATTTTCGTAATATTGTCATTATTCCATCTGGGGTTTTCAGATAAACATACTGAAACTGAACATGACAACAGATCAATCAGTATAGAGGAATTGCTATCAAGGTCTGAGGAATCTGCATGCTTTAGTTCAATGGATTGAACAATATTGGTGGGTACCATTAGATAAGGAATCAACACCAAACACAGGATTGGTATTTGAGGGCAAATCTTACCAATTTAATGTGTTACCCTTTGGCTTGAACATCTCAGCTTTTTATTTGTGCATCAAATAAACACTTAGGAGATGAATTAGTACAAGAATTAATTACGTAGTCTGAAGTAATACCAGTGTCTAAGACTTGGAAAGACAACTATTAACTGCTAACGCCATAGTATACATTTCAATGTCACCTGCAGAAGACGACAACATAGAGAGGTATATGAGAGAACTGAACAGGTATTTCAGTATGCAAAGGAGTTGAAAATCTAATAATCATGGGGTAAGAGGTAATGTTCTACATTCTAGCCCTGGGCCCAACTGACTGCCATATCTTCTGCCAGTGGTGTCAACAGATGCAGTATGGGGGACATGTGGACAGCACACCATTGTCCCAGTCATTGTTGGGTTTCTTGACCTTGCCATTGCTACTAATTGGTCGAGCAGCTCTTCAATTGGCCTCATGAGGTTGAGGGCATCAAATACCAGTCATCCCACCAAGGAAAAATCCCTAGTAATACTGCGAATTGAACTAGGTCCCCCAGACAATAATCATGAAGAACTGGAATGTTACTCTAGGGGATGGAACAAAATGCAGAGTTCAGGAGACTGCAGAGTTGACAAGAGAAAGGAGTGAAGACAAAGACTTCTTGAGTTCTGCAGAGAATTTCAGCACTAATAACAAATATAAAGTGCAAAAATCACAAGCAGAGGAAGTTTACTTGAAAAATCCCACGAGAAACAGGAAGGTACTAACTCAATTAATTCATGATGGGATAAAGTTCCCAAAATTAGACATTGTACTGTAACACATATCCAGGAACAGATATAGATTGAGATCACAATTCTGTATGACAGGTAATCCAGTTTAGTTGCAGTTAACAGAAATAAGAAAGGTAATTGAGGAGAAATTGCAGGAAACAGAAGAAATACTTGAATAAATACAAAATTTTGCAGGAACAGACAGTAACACAATAATATATGCAACATAAAAGTTTAATCAACAGGTTGCACTAGGAAAATACAGTGAAATGGCTGCAGAAAACATGTGAAGAAATTCAAAAGGATAATCCGTTGGAAGAACAGATTCAGCACACAGAAAAATCAAAACAGCTTTACGAGAGTTTAACAGCGAAGGCATCAACATTAAATAGTGCAAAAGGAATTCCACTGTTAAACGCTAAGGAAAGAAGAAGAAACGAAGGTAGGAAGGAAGGAAGGAAGATGGCGTTCAACGTCCCATCCACATCAAGGTCATTAGAGACCTAGCACAAGCTAGGATTGTGTCAAGGATGGGAAAAGAATTCGACTGTGCCCTTTCAAAGGAGCCATCCCGGCATTTGCCTGAAGCAATTTAGGGAAATCACAGAAAATCAAACTTTGGATGGCCAGATGCATGTTCGAAGCATTGCCCTCCCAAATGTGAATCCACCAAGTAAAGAAGAAATGATAATTAAATCGAGACCCTAAGCTGCCAACAGGCGTTGATATACATCAACGGGGACATTTGAAAATGTGTGCCCTGACCGGGACTCAAACCCGGGATATCCTGCTTACATGGCAGACGCTCTATCCATCTGAGCCACTGAGGGCACAGAGGATAGTGCAACTGCAGGGATTTATCCCTTACACGCTCCCCGTGAGACCCACATTTCCAACTTAATGTCCACACACTACATTTATAGTGTCCCTGCCGATTACACTCATTACTCGCGGCAGAACAGATACCATCTTCATATATCATGAAGCAAAGAAGAGATTGGTGAGTAGAGTACACTGAGGGTCTCTGTGAAAGGCTTTTGTTATCATGACAGAAGAAGAAGAAATACAGGTAGGAGTCAGTTTTAAGGACATATGGATCCAGTATTAAAGTCAAAATTGAAATAGCTTCAGAAAGCTTGTGATCAAGATAACATTCCTTTGGAATTCATGAGATTAACAGAAGAAGAGGCAACCAAACAACATTTAACTCATTATGTAGAATCCATGAGATTGGAAATAGATCATTCAACTTTTGAATCAAAATAATTCACACAATTCTAAAGGTAAAAGCAAGAACTACTGAACAATCAGCTTGACAGCTCAAGCATACAGGTTGATAGCCATAATAATTTACAAAAGCATGGGAAATAAAACTGAGAATCTTAAATATGACAACATGTCTGGCTTTAGCACAGGGATGCAAACACAAAACATTATCTTGCCTAATACAGTATAGGAAACCAGTTGGCATTTAAAACAGTTTCCATTTATTTCAATACAGGTCCAGTATGGTTTTCAAGGGCATCTTAAACAATTCTTCTTGTTAAACAATGGTAAGTTCAGGTAACAAGGATGGAGGTGGATAGTGATCACACACCCTTCTCTCTAAAGCAGACCACAACTGGTTACTGTTGTGGCCTTTGGAGATATGACAATTCATCCTCGTGCTCATAAAACCAGATGTGGATGATGTGAGCTGTGCACAAAGGGCCCTGTCACTTTGGAACATAGCAATACCACTGGGGAACAAATATTGTACCATAGGATGGACCTGATAAGCCAAAATGGTCACACAATCCTTGGTAGTAATACAACCTTACAGAGTAACTATGGGGTCCATGGAATACTGTGATATGACTGGCAAAAGCACCACCAAACCTCCACCATGTTTCACTCTTACAACGTATACTTGGTCAGAAGTTGGAAACAGTGTGAAATGAGACTCATCTGGCCAAATGACTTTCTTCCATTTCTCTATGGTTCGTGTTTTATGGCTTCAGCAATTCATTTTCGCTTTACAGTCATTTGTATCACTTAAGAGTGGTTTTGGGATTCCTGCTAACTCAGCAATTCTCTGCTCATGGAGCTCATTTTGTGTTGTTTTGGTGCAGATAGGGGTCATGAATGTAAATTCACCTCTGCAGTGACTTTTGCAGATATTGTACTCTTATTTTTTTCACAATCCTCTTCAATGACCATCTGTCATGATCACTCAACACACACTTCCATCCACACTGTGGCTTAATGGATGCTATTTCTCCACTTTCCCTGTAAGCAATATAAATCTTGAATACAGGGTGAGTCACCTAACATTACTGCTGGATATATTTCGTACACCACATCAAATACTGACTAATCGATTCCACAGACCAAACGTGAGGAGAGGGGTTAGTGTAATTGGTTAATACAAACCATTAAAAATTCACTGAAGTATGTTTTTTAACACAAACCTATGTTTTTTTAAATTGAACCCCGTTAGTTTTGTTAGCACATCTGAACATATAAACAAATATGTAATCAGTGCCGTTTGTTGCATTGTAAAATGTTAATTACATCCTGAGATATTGTAACCTAAAGTTGACACTTGAGTACCACTCCTCCGCTGTTCGATCGTGTGTATCGGAGAGCACCGAAAGGGATCCAAAGGGAACGGTGATGGACCTTAGATACAGAAGAGACGTGAACAGCATATTACGTCCACATGCTAACACCTTTTTATTGGTCTTTTTCACTGACGCACATGTACATTACCATGAGGGGTGAGGTACACGTACACACGTGGTTTCCGTTTTCAATTACGGAGTGAAATAGAGTGTGTCCCGACATGTCAGGCCAATAGATGTTCAATGTGGTGGCCATTATTTGCTGCACATAATTGCAATCTCTGGCGTAATGAATGTCGTACACGCCACAGTACATCTGGTGTAATGTCGCCGCAGGCTGCCACAATATGTTGTTTCATATCCTCTGGGGTTGTGGGCACATCACGGTATACATTCTCCTTTAACGTACCCCACAGAAAGAAGTCCAGAGGTGTAAGATCAGGAGAACGGGCTGGCCAATTTACGCGTCCTCCACATCCTATGAAATGCCCGTGGCCCGTGTTTGTTACAACACACAACTGAACGCCGGAGGTTTCAAGCGTCAACTTTAGGTTACAATATCTCCGGATGTAATTAACATTTTACAATGCAACAAATGGCACTGATTACGTATTTGTTTATATGTTCACATGTGCTAACAAAACTAATGTGGTTCCATTTAAAAAATGTAGGTTTGTGTTAAAAAACATACTTCGTGCATTTTTGTATGGTTTGTATTAAACAATTACACTAGCCCCTCTCATGTTCGGTCTGTGGAATCGGTTCATCAGTATTTGATGTGGTTTACGAAATATATCCAGTGGTAACGTTAGGTGACTCACCCTGTATAGTGCCTCTTTAAACACGAAACACTTCAGCCATCTTGTTTACAGAAGCACCCAACACACAAGAAGCAACAGTATGCCCACATTCGAATTCACTTAGCTTTGATATAAAGCACTCACAACAACACAGGACATTGTTCTGACCACGACTGACACTTGCAACGTATTTAGGACGCTGCATACATGATACAAAATAGCCCCCAATCGGATCTCCGGGCGGGGACTGCAAAAGATACAGAAAATGTGAAGGAAAAGAATCCCAATTTTAACATAGCCACTTGCAATGTGAGAACACTGCTTCAGGTGTAGCAAGCTAGAAAATGTAAAACTTGAAATGGAACGACTGGAAATTGATATCCTAAGCATATTGAAGATGAAATGACCCCAACCAGGTGATTTCTGGTCTGGAAAATACAGAGTCGTTCACTTCGGAACTGACCAAGATAGACCAGGAATGGGTGGAGTTGGAATAACTTTGAGGAAAAACTATGGCTCATGTGTCAAGGGATATGTACAATATAGCTCCCGAATAATACTAGTCAAACTTGAAACTAAACCAAAGAACACTGTGATAATACAAAGACACATGCCAACATCCAAAGTAGAAGATGCAGCCATTGACGAAACATACAAAGAAATAAGTAATGTAATGAGAAATGTTAAGGGAGATGAAAACCTGATTGTTATGGGGGACTGGAATGCGATTGTGGGTGCAGAACCAGAGGAAGGAATAGTTGGCAAATATGGACTTGGAAGAAGAAATGAAAGAGGAGATCGACTAATAGAGTTCTGCTCAAGGCATCAATTAGTTGTTGAAAACACACTTTTCCAACATCACAAACGAAGCAGATACACATGGAAAGCCCCTGGAGACCTGAGGAGACAAGAGATTGATTACAGCCTAGTGAAAGCACATTTTAGGAACCAGATAAAATATTGCAGGAGCTATCAATCTGCAGAAATAGGCAGTGATCATAACCTGGTCCTGATGAAAAGTTCACTGAGATTCAAACATTTGAAGAAGAAGCCAGTAAAACTTAAATGGGAACCAGAAAAACTGAAAACTGAGGGACTAGCAAAGCGCTACGCTCATGAAACAGAGAACCTAGCTAAAAATTTTCAACATAGTGGAGTAAATGAAGACTGGGATCAAATTAAATCTGGTATACACAAAGCAGCAGAAAAGATAGCTGGAAGAACTGAACACAAAAGCAAGAGGAAATGGATTGCAGCAGATATTACTGAGCTTACAGAAAGCAGGAAATTATACAAAAATGCAACTGATGAACAAGGAAAAGCTGAATACAGAAGACTAAGGAATTTAATTAATAGACAAGCTAGGAAAGCAAAAGAAAATTTTCTTGAAGAAATGTGCAGGGAAGTGGACGAAAATATGCAAAACAGAAGAATTGATTTAGCCTACAGAACAGGAAATCAATTTTTTAGCAAACGTAAAACAACACTCTCAGGCACAATAGAAAACAAAGAGGGGAAAATGTTGTTTGGTAAAGACATGGTGAAGAGTTGTATGCTGGAACACTTCTTTCAGAGGAAGTAATCGGAAGAGAAGAGTAAGTAGATGAAGATGACGAGGGAGATGACGTTCTGCAAGAAGAATTTGACAAACCTCTTCCAGGTGTACCGGTATGAAATGAGCGTTTTTTTGGTGAAAATGAAACACTAATTTTGAATTGAAAAGTAAAAACATTTTATTCAAAGTACTGACCATTGCTTTCTATACATTTTGACCACTGTTCTGCCAATTTGTGAACACCACGCCGATATAAATGTTCATCTTTTGAAGAAAACCAATCAGACACCCAATTTTCGACTTCTTCATAGGAATCAAAGTGTTCCTCAGCCAATGCATGTCCCATTGATGAAAACAAATGATAGTAGGAAGGGGCCAAGTCTGGTGAATACGGTGGGTGGGGTAGCAGCTCCCAGCCAAGTGTTTGCTTTGTGTGCAGGTGCATTGTCATGTAAAAAAATCGCTTTGCCATGTCTTCTGGCCCATTCTGGTCTTTTTTCGATCAATGAATGGTTCAAATTGATCATTTGTTGTCTGTAGCGATTAGTATTCACAGTTTCACCAGGTTTTAGAAGCTCATGATATACCACACCTTTCTGATCCCACCAAACACAGAGCATTGTCTTCTTGCTGAATCGATCTGGTTTTTCAGTCAATGTTGATGGTTGTCCCGGATTAAGCCATGATTTTTCCCGTTTAGGATTCTTAAAATAAATCCATTTTTCATCGCCAGTAATAATTCGATGTAAAATTGATTTTCTTTCATGTCTTTGAAGCAAATTTGACAAATGGTTTTTCGGTTTTCCATCTGTCTTTCATTCAATTCATGTGGCACCCATTTTCCACACTTCTGGATCTTTCCCATAGCTTTCAAACGGTCAGAAATTGTTTGTTGTGCAACATTTAGCATTGCTGGCGCTTCTGATTTAAAGTATCATCTTCATCCAATATTGCTTGCAATTCAGTGTCTTCGAACTTTTTTGGTGGTCTTCCACGTTCTTCATTTCTTACACCAATATCATTATTTCTGAACCATTGATACCATCTTTTGCACATTGCTTCTGATAGAGCATGATCACCGTATGCCTCGACAAGCATTCGATGCGATCTGCTGCACTTTTTTCAAATGAAAACAAAACATTAATGCTTTCCACAAATCATCACTGTCTGGTACAAAATTCGACATTGTTAACACGATAAAACATATGATGTTGTTTGTTCCATGACTTGATGTATACTAAATATCTTTGACAGATGTCATACCAACCAAACAAAAAAAGAAATTAAGGCTCGTTCACAACAAATGTTCCCTATCGACACATTTGTATCTTAACGCTCATTTCATACCGGTACACCTGCTAAAAGAACTATGGGACAACAAAGCAACGGGTATTGATGACATCCCTGCAGAACTAATAAATAATGCTGGTGACAGTTTGAAAATGATGCTGCTTAATCTTATTAGCTCCATCTATAACACAGGAGAGATACTGACAGACTTCCAGAAATGTATCACTGTTCCGACACCAAAGAAGGCAGCAGCTACAAAATGTGAACAGTGCCGAACTCTTAAGCCTAATATCACATGCATCAAAAATTTTCATAAAAATAGTTCTGAAGAGAATTGAAGAAAAGGTGGAGGATATGCTGAGTGAAGATCAGTTTGGTTTCTGAAGGGGATTGGGAACGAGAGAGGCGATTCTGGCACTGGGACTCGTTATCAAAAAGCAATTACAGAAAAATAAACCAACTTATATTGCCTTTGTAGACATGGAAAAGGCATTTGATAACGTTATCTGGCAAGAGACGTTCAGAGTGCTGAGGAAAAGTGGAATAAAGTACAAAGACATTGGTGTGATACTCAGTTTCTATAAGAATGAGGTGGCAGTGATTAGCAACTGTCACCAGGAACAAGAAGCAAATATTAGAAAAGGGGTAAGACAAGGATGTGCTCTGTCATCTATTATATTCATTGCTTGCATCCAGGAAGCTATAGACCAAGTTCAAGAAACTACTGAGGTGGGGATCAAAATTAATGAGCAGAAGATAGACATGCTACGTTATGCAGATGATATTCCTATAGTCACGGAGAGAAAAGAGGATCTAAAGGAATTCCTCAGAACAATGGAAAAAATTCTATGCAATCGGTATGGAATGAGAATAAACAAGAAAAAGACTAAAGTGATAGTATGCAGTACAGGAACAGAATATGAACCTCTGAGAATGAGAGTTGGAAGAGAGGAGCTGGAAGTGATAGAGGAATTTACTTACCTGGGAAGCAAAATCACAAGGGATGGTAGAAGCCGGAAAGAAATTGTGAGCAGAATACAAAAGGCCAAATTTGCATTTAATCGGAGAAGGGACTTACTCACCAGCAACAACATCAGTCTGAAAATAAGGAAACATATCATGAAAGATTTCGTTTGTAGTGTGGCCCTATATAGATGAGAAACTTGGACAATTGGAAGAGAAGAAATAAGATGGCTAGAGGCCCTGGAGATGTGGTGCTATAGAAAGATGATGAAGATCAGCTGGAGAGACAAAGTAACAAATGAAGAGGTGCTTAGAAGAGTATAGGAAACCAGATCTCTGTGGAAGCACATCCAAACAAGAAGAGACAAACTTGTAGGGCACATCCTACGACACAACAACATCATAGGAACAATAGCAGAAGGAGCTATTGAGGGAAGGAATCGGCGGGGGCGACCAAGGATCTCATACAGGATCGTGAGTGACGTTGGATGTAACACATATTTGGAAATGAAGAGGAAGGTAGACAGAAGAGAGGAACGGTGCTTTGCTGCAAACCAGCCTCAGGGTTGAACACTAAAAGAAGAAAGCATACATAACATTTGTGGTCAAGTACAATAACACAACCTGAAGGCTTGACTAGCATATGCATTTATTTTCAAGCATGCTTTTCTTGCTGTGTTCCCATATTTTTGTCCATCCCATGTGCACCAGAGAGATATTTCTCACATTATACTTGATAATAGAAGAAAGCCTTAAGAAAAATAAGGACACTTTCGTAGAACTTGACAATCTAGAAAAAATACATGACAATGCAAAGTGAAAAATGAAAAGTGCATGTGGCTATGGCCTCGCATTGGGTAGACTGGTCATTTGGTGCACGTCTTTTTTAAGTGACATCATTCCAACAACTTGTGTGTTGAATCGGATGAAATGATGATGAAGACAACACAACACCCAGTCTTCAACCAGAGAAAAATCCCCAACCCGGCTGGGAATTGAACCAGGGCCCCTCGTGTGGCATTCTGCCATGCTAACCATTCAGCTATGGAGATGCGACAATGTAATGTGGTATGCACTATAATGGAAGATGGTTACTGTACAAAACAAGAGGGAACAATGTAAATGAAAAACCAAAGGAGGCATGCTCATATTAAAAAGAGAAAAAGGCAGGGATACAGTCTTTCTCCACTACTGTTCAACTTCTATACCGAAGAAGCAATTAAGAAAATAAAAGTGATTCAAAGATGGATTACAATTTAGGATGAAATGATATCAGTGATAAGATTCACTTATGGTATTGAAGGGAAGGAAGAACTAAGGTTCCTGCTGGTGGAATGAATAGTCTACAAGGCATCAAATACCATCTGAGAGTAAAGCAAAAGACATTGAAAGTATTGGGGAGAAGGAGAAATGAGAATAGTGAAAAACTTAAAAACAAAACTGTGGGCCATATAACAGACAACACTGAGGAAGTTTGCTATCCTGAAAACAAAATAATGTATGAAGCATGCAAGACATAAGAAGCAGAGTAACACACGCAAAGAGAGCATTCCTTGATCACAGTAATCTATTGGAATCAGACATAATCTGTAATTTGAGAAACAAATTTCTAAAGTGAACATCAAGAGTACATTCTATGGAAGTGTATCATGGACTATGGGAAAACTGGAAAAGAAGGGACAAGGTGTAGTGTTACAGATGGTTGTTGAGTATGAAGTGCAGTGATAATTTCATATGAGGTGGTTCTCCAGAGAATCAGCAATAAAAATATTATGTGAAAAACTCAACTGGAGGAAGTGACAGGATGATAGGACTCATGTTAAGACATCAGGGAATAGCTTTGCAGGACAAAGAGATTGTAATATGTAATAAAGCTCAGGAGAAATTGCAAATGTACGCTCCATAATGAAATGCTATATAACACAAAATGTTCTTACTAACATACATAAAATGTTGGACAATGTTAATAAATAAGAGAATAAAAATAAAAATACAAGAAACAATAATAATTATAATTACAACAACAACAACAGTAAATACTTATAAAGTTCCTCTCAGTCTGGTGTCTAAGAGACCTATCCCTCCTTTTCAAAGTTTCCCAACATATTCTCCTTTCCTCACTGAAGCAAGAATCAATAGTTCTGAAAGCTAGTTTTGGCTTTTTCCCACTTTTAAATGTGTCCATCAGCAGCATTTGGAATTATACCTTGGGTGATGCTGAGGGAATTAGATTAGGAAATGAGACACTTAAAGTAGTAAAGGAGTTTTGCTATTTAGGGAGTAAAATAACTGATGATGGTCGAAGTAGAGACGATATAAAATGTAGACTGGCAATGGCAAGGAAAGCGTTTCTGAAGAAGAGAAATTTGTTAACACCGAGTATAGATTTAAGTGTCAGGAAGTCGTTTCTGAAAGTATTTGTATGGAGTGTAGCCATGTATGGAAGTGAAACATGGACGATAACTAGTTTGGACAAGAAGAGAATAGAAGCTTTCGAAATGTGGTGCTACAGAAGAATGCTGAAGATAAGGTGGGTAGATCACATAACTAATGAGGAGGTATTGAATAGGATTGGGGAGAAGAGAAGTTTGTGGCACAACTTGACTAGAAGAAGGGATCGGTTGGTAGGACATGTTTTGAGGCATCAAGGGATCACAAATTTAGCATTGTAGGGCACCGTGGAGGGTAAAAATCGTAGAGGGAGACCAAGAGATGAATACACTAAGCAGATTCAGAAGGATGTAGGTTGCAGTAGGTACTGGGAGATGAAGAAGCTTGCACAGGATAGAGTAGCATGGAGAGCTGCATCAAACCAGTCTCAGGACTGAAGACCACAACAACAACAACAACAACCTCTTCTAGGTTAATTACTGGCCAACCATTCCCTCCCCTAGTATAAATCCACAGTTTTTATTCTCAGACAGTGAGATGCATGTCAGTCCATCATCAGATAACAACTGACTAGCATCAACAGAAACAGAAACCCAACTCCAGACTATACATATTTCTTGCAGTTACTAATATCTTCTGTTTTCAAGGTTCAATTTCTTGGATATTTGTGTCTTTGTGGACCATAGTCAGGTGTTACATGAAATGGAGCGATAATCTGAAAACTTGTTAATAATAAGCTCATACTAGTGGAACAAAATGCAATTTGTTTCCTTTTTACACTTTAAAAACAAATTATCTTTGTTGTTCAACATTGCTGAAAGTTTATCAGAAAAAAGTTCTGTAGCTGCTTTCATTCACTGTTTATGATGTTTGTGTGAATCCTAGCACTTTTTACTGATGTCTTATAATGATAAGTAATGTCAAATAACATACTTATTTGGAAATGCTACTAAGCTGTTATTTTATATAATCTTTTTAATCACCCAACTCCACACTTGTTTCAAGTATTATTGTTCCACATCACATATATGTACATTTCCTCAACTGTTATCTCTCTCTTATATTTTACAGCTTTTTTATGCTGTCTCTTCTTTCTACTGCCTTAAAAAAATTGCTTTTTTCTTCTTCAATCTTTGTTGTTGACACATTTTGTCAGATCGATGTTTGTTGTTCCAGAAACTTCTTATCTAACCTTCAAATAGTCCACTGCTGTCTTTAGGTTGATTTTCAGGTTTTCAGAACTTGTTTCTTCCTGTCCTGCTGAGTTTCCTTTGATCAGGGATCAATATCCACTTTCCCATTTAATCCATGAACAGTTGTCTTCTATTTTTTAAACTGAAGGGATCTCTACTCTCAAATTGAGTATTTTTTGAAACTTTTTTATGATTTCAGTCCCAGTCAGCATTTTAAATGAACAACACAAAACTGTTAGACCTATGAATGAATGCAATATAAGAGAGTTTAGAACTAGATTAAGGTCAGTTAAGTGGAATGACATCTTATACAAAGATATGTGTGTGACTAACACAAGAAAATTATTTACAGAGTAAATTGCAAGAATATTTGATGAGTGTTGTCCCAGATCATGAGAGGAAAAAAAAACCAGCTTATAAACCACAGAGACTAAATAATTGGTTCACACTATACCTCAACAGCATCAGGATTATGCTTCTTATGTTTAACAACAGACCTCATAACAGCAGCGAGTACAAATAGATGTACAATACAATAAGAAAAATTTATAGATCTGAAATAAGTAGGTTAGAAAATTTAAAAAGGGAAATGGATAGGTTAAAGCTAGATATAGTGGGAATTAGTGAAGTTCAGTGGCAGGAGGAACAAGACTTCTGGTCAGGTGAATACAGGGTTATAAATACAAAATCAAATAGGGGTAATGCAGGAGTAGGTTTAATAATGAATAAAAAAATAGGAGTGCGGGTAAGCTACTACAAACAGCATAGTGAACGTATTATAGTGGCCAAGATAGACACGAAGCCCACGCCTACTACAGTAGTACAAGTTTATATGCCAACTAGCTCTGCATATGATGAAGAAATTGAAGAAATGTATGATGAGATAAAAGAAATTACTCAAGTAGTGAAGGGAGACGAAAATTTAATAGTCATGGGTGACTGGAATTCGAGAGTAGGAAAAGGGAGAGAAGGAAACATAGTAGGCGAATATGGATTGGGGGTAAGAAATGAAAAAGGAAGCCGCCTGGTAGAGATTTGCACAGAGCATAACTTAATCATAGCTAACACTTGGTTCAAGAATCATAAAAGAAGGTTGTATACATGGAAGAATCCTGGAGATACTGAACGGTATCAGATAGATTATATAATGGTAAGACAGAGATTTAGGAACCAGGTTTTAAATTGTAAGACATTTCCAGGGACAGATGTGGACTCTGACCACAATCTATTGGTTATGAACTGTAGATTGAAACTGAAGAAACTGCAAAAAGGTGGGAATTTAAGGAGATGGGAACTGGATAAACTGACCAAACCAAAGGTTGTACAGAGTTTCAGGGAGAGCATAAGGGAGCAATTGACAGGAATGGGGGAAAGAAATACAGTAGAAGAAGAATGGGTAGCTCTGAGGGATGAAGTAGTGAAGGCGGCAGAGGATAAAGTAGGTAAAAAGACGAGAGCTAGTAGAAATCCTTGGGTAACAACAGAAATATTGAATTTAATTGATGAAAGGAGAAAATATAAAAATGCAGTAAATGAAGCAGGCAAAAAGGAATACAAACGTCTCAAAAACGAGATCGACAGGAAGTACAAAATGGCTAAGCAGGCATGGCTAGAGGACAAATGTAAGGATGTAGAGGCTTATCTCACTAGGGGTAAGATAGACACTGCCTACAGGAAAATTAAAGAGACCTTTGGAGAAAAGAGAGCCACTTGTATGAATACCAAGAGCTCAGATGGAAACCCAGTTCTAAGCAAAGAAGGGAAAGCAGAAAGGAGGAAGGAGTATATAGAGGGTCTATACAAGGGTAATGTACTTGAGGACAATATTATGGAAATGAAAGAGAATGTAGATGAAGATGAAATAGGAGATACGATGCTGCGTGAAGAGTTTGACAGAGCACTGAAAGAGCTGAGTCGAAACAAGGCCCCAGGAGTAGACAAAATTCCATTAGAACTACTGACAGCCTTGGGAGAGCCAGTCCTGACAAAACTCTACCAACTGATGAGTAAGATGTATGAGACAGGCGAAATACCCTCAGACTTCAAGAAGAATAAAATAATTCCAATCCCAAAGAAAGCAGGCATTGACAGATGTGAAAATTACCAAACTATCAGTTTAATAAGTCACAGCTGCAAAATATTAATGCGAATTATTTACAGACGAATGGAAAAACTGGTAGAGGCCGACCTCGGGGAAGATCAGTTTGGATTCCGTAGAAATGTTGGAACACGTGAGGCAATACTGACCCTACGACTTATCTTAGAAGAAAGATTAAGGAAAGGCAAACCTACGTTTCTAGCATTTGTAGACTTAGAGAAAGCTTTTGACAATGTTGACTGGAATACTCTCTTTCAAATTCTAAAAGTGGCAGGGGTAAAATAAAGGGAGCGAAAGGCTATTTACAATTTGTACAGAAACCAGATGGCAGTTATAAGAGTCGAGGGGCATGAAAGGGAAGCAGTGGTTGGGAAGGGAGTGAGACAGGGTTGTAGCCGATCCCCGATGTTATTCAATCTGTATATTGAGCAAGCAGTAAAGGAAACAAAAGAAAAATTTGGAGTATGTATTAAAATCCAGGGAGAAGAAATTAAAACTTTGAGGTTTGCCGATGACATTGTAATTCTGTCAGAGACAGCAAAGGACTTGGAAGAGCAGTTGAACGGAATGGATAGTATGTTGAAAGGAGGATATAAGATGAAAGTCAACAAAAGCAAAACAAGGATAATGGAATGTAGTCAGGTGATGCTGAGGAAATTAGATTAGGAAATGAGACACTTAAAGTAGTAAAGGAGTTTTGCTATTTGGGGAGCAAAATAACTGATTATGGTAGAAGTAGAGACGATATAAAATGTAGACTGGCAATGGCAAGGAAAGTGTTTCTGAAGAAGAGAAATTTGTTAACATCAAGTATAGATTTAAGTGTCAGGAAGTCGTTTCTGAAAGTATTTGTATGGAGTGTAGCCATGTATGGAAGTGAAACATGGACGATAACTAGTTTGGACAAGAAGAGAATAGAAGCTTTCGAAATGTGCTGCTACAGAAGAATGTTGAAGATTAGGTGGTAGATCGCGTAACTAATGAGGAGGTATTGAATAGGATTGGGGAGAAGAGAAGTTTGTGGCACAACTTTACTAGAAGAAGGGATCGGTTGGTAGGACATGTCCTGAGGCATCAAGGGATCACAAATTTAGCATTGGAGGGCAGCGTGGAGGGTAAGAATCATAGAGGGAGACCAAGAGATGAATACACTAAGCAGATTCAGAAGGATGTAGGTTGCAGTAGGTACTGGGAGATGAAGGAGCTTGCACAGGATAGAGTAGCATGGAGAGCTGCATCAAACCAGTCTCAGGACTGAAGACCACAACAACAATGAAGACGATACAACTTTTATCAATTCAGGACAGACTCTTGAATCTGTACGAGAAAAAAATAATATAATATTTGAAAAATTGGTTCATTGGTTTAGTGTGAACTCCCTATACATAAATGAAACAAAAAATGAGGAAATATTCTTTAATTTGAAGGTATCAAACAAAGAAAATAAGTCTGTTAAACTGTTAGGAATGATGACTGACCAGAAACTTAGCTGGGATAAACATATCCGTCTGTTCTAAACTTGCACGTGCTACGTTCCTACTTTATAAGCTTAGGAATAATGTCAGCCAAAACTTACTGCTGCATTCATATTTTGCTTATATCCACCCCCATCTTTCATATGGTATTCTGCTCTGGGGCAATTCTCCCAATTCAGTATCAATTTTTTAGATGGCAAAAAAAAGCTCTTCGATGTATAGTGGGTTTATCTCCTAGGGATACAAGCAGGGAATATTTCAAAAAACTTAACATCATGACAGTTCTTTGTTTGTGCATATATTATTGCTTATTACACATAAAAGAAAACATAGCTCAATATCCCCTTAGGTCATCTGTCCATACCCATAATAGAAGACGAAACCACACAATCGATCTGCCATACTCTAGATCGTCCAAGATACATAATAGTTATAAATATGTGGGCCTAGAACTGTTTAATATGCTCCCTAAAATTGTACAAACAGTATCTAAAAATAAATTTAAGACAACATTGGATCAATGGCTCAAAGGTAAAGCATTTTACTCAGTTGATGAATATAAAGATTGTGATATGACAGATTTGCTGTTTTAACATAGAGAAAGGTACCTCTGCCTGTAGTAGGACCTAAATTTGGAGAAACAATATCTAACATATAGGCATAGACCTATTTCAAATGCTCTATATTTGTATCAATATCTTAGGATAATGACATAGTGTTATCAACATGTATATGACTAAAAACAAAGATGATGTGACTTACCAAATGAAAGTGCTGGCAGGTCGACAGACACACAAACAAACACAAACATACACACAAAATTCAAGCTTTCGCAACAAACTGTTGCCTCATCAGGAAAGAGGGAAGGAGAGGGGAAGACGAAAGGAAGTGGGTTTTAAAGGAGAGGGTAAGGAGTCATTCCAATCCCGGGAGCGGAAAGACTTACCTTAGGGGGAAAAAAGGACAGGTATACACTCGCACACACGCACATATCCATCCACACATACAGACATGTCTGTATGTGTGGATGGATATGTGCGTGTGTGCGAGTGTATACCTGACCTTTTTTCCCCCTAAGGTAAGTCTTTCCGCTCCCGGGATTGGAATGACTCCTTACCCTCTCCTTTAAAACCCACTTCCTTTCGTCTTCCCCTCTCCTTCCCTCTTTCCTGATGAGGCAACAGTTTGTTGCGAAAGCTTGAATTTTGTGTGTATGTTTGTGTTTGTTTGTGTGTCTGTCGACCTGCCAGCACTTTCATTTGGTAAGTCACATCATCTTTGTTTTTAGATATATATTTCCTACGTGGAATGTTTCCCTCTATTATAACCAACATGTATATGATAATGACATAGTGTCATCAACATGAATACTCCCTGATTAACCCCTTCATGGCCAAAATTATTGAGCAATTTTTTTTTTAATGAATGGAGAGCAGATAGTAGTTAACAGATAGGTATATTCATCATACGGAATATCAAATTTGCTCCAATGGTGAAAGTGAGGTCACACAACAAGGTGGGAAGTATTCTTCCCACTGCCCTTCCTTGGAGTTAAATGACAAAAACAACTTTTTCAATATATGTCATATTTATTTGATAAATTTACTTCTCTTGTTATAATGATTGTTCACAATTACTTGCCACGAAATTTTTTGAAACATGGGTCTACGCAAAGTGGTATTTGACAATATGTACAAACACAGCGAGTGCTCTTTTCCGCACCTTTGGTACTACAATGACGGCACCTACAGTAGGTTTCTTCTAAAATGGGTAGATGCTACACTACAGCCACATGACGAACATCTTCAGGTATTTTACCCCTTTTTGCCAGAAAGACAGGTTTTTGTCCACATCTTTTTCAGGATGAGAAGCCAGCGATCAATTGTCTGGCTAGATGGATCCTGTATGTGAGATGATCATGCTGTCCACTTTCTCTTTTACTTATTTTCCTCAGGATAAAACTGTTCACTACAGCAACGTCCACCACAAAATAAAATATTCTGTGCCACCAGTTTACAGAATGTCTGCCAATAGCATACCTTTCTCGTAATTGATCAAACTTATCGACACCAACCATTATTTTGTCGTATTCTGCCACAACTTCAATACTAGTACCATCCTTGTTTTTCCTCTTCACTGTGGCTGTTTCTCTTGGGTCATCAATTGAGGACAGGAAAGTGACTGGATGGTTATCCATCCATTTTACTGCAGAATGGCTCCTTTTGTTTCAAACTGGAAGTCTCCTCGTTCCAATTTTGCGTTTTCCTTCATAAATTTGGGTAAATCTTTCGTGTTGGTCTTCACTGTTGCACATCCATACACACCCTTCTTCAAAGGTGTCGACATCAATTTCATGGTGGTGAAGAATCTGTCAAATGCAACTACATTATTTTTATTATTTATTTCCTTCGTTAGATCTACTTCAACCCTTTCGCCCAATGTCAAGTCACTATATGCCTATACTTGCCTGTGTAAACATCAAAGTTCATTATACATCCAGTGAGTGAATCTGACAAGCACCACACTTTGTAGCCTTGTTTCACCCGGCTTCATTGGCATATACTGTTTCATAGATGATTGTCCTTTGTAAGGAATCATCGATTCATCCACAGACATAAATGATGAGGGCTCACAATTATTCTTACAGCTCTGTAAAAGCTTTTCAATCAATGGCCGTAATTTATGCATTTATCATATTCTGGATGATTTCTTGGCTTTGCAGTTTCGTTGTTATTACAGTGAACATTCTGTACAATCTTTTTAAATCTTTTACTTGTCATTACATTAGCAATTGGCTCTAATTTTAGTAAAGGATCTGAACTCCAGAAATTAGAGAGAGCAGGAAGTTGATGAATTCCCATTAGAATAAGACATCCTATATAAGCTCTCGTTTCTTGAGTAGTTGTGTCCACCCAGGTTTTAGATGGATATCTACTACCATGATTTTGTTTTGCATGCAAGTTTGTTTCATTTACAATGAGAGTGAAAACATATCATCAAAGGACGTAGAAAAATAAGTGAGCTCCCGATCATTGGCACTACAGAGAAATTTTGGTTTTCCTTCCATTCGTGTTTCAAAGTTGTTCTTTACATTGTTGAAGTAATAACAGTGACTGTTCCATTCTTCTTCACTTTCACTGTCCAACGTATCACTACTGGCAACAGTCGGAAGCACGAATGATTCACTGTCATGTTTATCACCATAAATGTCTTGTTCCACAGAAACATGTCTTGAAGCACTGGTGACCGTGTTATCTAGAACATTCAGTTCATCTGCAGAACCTTCATCTCCTTCAGTTGCTGAATCACATTCATCAGGTAATGAAAATAATATATTGTAAATTTCGTCAACATGTTTGGGATTGCTGAGGTCCAGGGAATGAGACATCTGAAAGGATAACAATGCCAAGAAATAGAGAACTGGAGAGTGTAAAAAATACTATGACAGATTCAACGGAAGCAAGCACTTGGTGTGGTATGGTAAAGTTGACATTCTTTAGTAACATAATGATCTGTGCATTATTTCTGAAACCCACTAAGTCAAAAATGTCAAATAAATGTGGTAAAATATAGAAATATTTGTTCTAGAGACGTAACACAATGGGCTACCAAAGAGGCGGTGGGAAGGATACTTTCTACCAACAAAATCAAATACTACAATTAAAGTCCACAAGTAATGCAAGTAAAACACATTTTACAACAGGGAACACCAAATAATAAGACACCATAGCAAAAATCAGAAGTATTTACCTTATACTATACCTTTGAGGAAAAAAATCACAAAATTTCACGCAAACAGCACTGAAAGGCTGGAGCAACATTCAGCTATACAATGCCTCTGAGTGAAGGTACAGCAAAAACGGCGGGAATTTCCGATTGGAAGTAGTACCCTATACTTCCAGAATGAGATTTTCACTCTGCAGCAGAGTGTGCGCTGATATGAAACTTCCTGGCAGATTAAAACTGTATGCCCGACCGAGACTCGAACTCGGGACCTTTGCCTTTCGCGGGCAAGTGCTCTACCATCTGAGCTACCGAAGCACGACTCACGCCCGGTACTCACAGCTTTACTTCTCCTAGTACCTTGTCTCCTACCTTCCAAACTTTACAGAAGCTCTCCTGCGAACCTTGCAGAACTAGCACTCCTGAAAGAAAGGATATTGCGGAGACATGGCTTAGCCACAGCCTGGGGGATGTTTCCAGAATGCGATTTTCACTCTGCAGCGGAGTGTGCGCTGATATGAAACGTGCTCGGGAGCTCAGATGGTAGAGCACTTGCCCGCGAAAGGCAAAGGTCCCGAGTTCGAGTCTCGGTCGGGCACACAGTTTTAATCTGCCAGGAAGTTCCAGTACCCTATACTGTTCACTAGGTGGTAGCACCATACAGAGGTGGGAACTGTGAATCCCACAGGACTAGGAGCGAGTTCATTCTAGTGGGAAGCATGTTTCCCATGGCTCACGAAAGGGTTAATATAAATTTGTATAATGTTTCCTTTTTTATTGTGAATTAATACTATATAAAATTCCAAATGTTTGCTATTGTACCACACTAACAATCATATGATTTATATATATGTTGTTATGAGAATATAACCATCTTTATACTGTATATAATAGAGGAAAAAATTACACGTGAGAAATATATATATAAAAAACAAAGATGCTGTGACTTACCAAATGGGAAAGTGCTGGTAGATAGAGACAATAAAAAACATACAAACACACATGCAAATTTCAAGCTCACGCGTGAGTGTATACCTGTCCGTTTTTTCCCCCTAAGGTAAGTCTTTCCGCTCCCAGGATTGGAATGACTCCTTACCCTCTCCCCTAAAACCCACATCCTTTTGTCTTTCCCTCTCCTTCCCTCTTTCCTGATGAAGCAACCTTGGGTTGCGAAAGCTTGAAATTTGTGTGTGTGTGTGTTTTTTATTGTGTCTATCTACCAGCGCTTTCCCATTTGGTAAGGCACAGCATCTTTGTTTTTTATATACATCTTTATACTGTAATTGAACTTATTGACGAAGCCCATTGTATAAGAAAATACTGAACAGCTAATAAAGATCCTTATTCTTGTTTACATTTATTAATCACAATATTTTTTCCTCCTCACCTACTTGAAGGCCACGGGAAATATATTTACGAGTAACTATTTCTTTCTTTCTTTTGTGAGAATATGTTGTACCACTTCTGTATGCATCTGGCATCTGGTAGTAGGTCACTGCATCAGCTGTAGTTTCTCTTTGTCATGGAATATAGCTTTTAGGGCTGTGGGAAATACACAGACCACCAAATTGCATTGTTTTAAAGGACCTTGGGAAATATGCTTACCACCAAAGTAGCTTCTCTATGAGACATGGGAAGTATACTTATCAGAAAATTAATATCTTTTCTGGATTTTGGGAAACATACTTACCACCAACTTAGGATTTTACTAATTTTTTGGGAATATACAGGGTGAAGAAAAATTTGTGCATTTGGAATTCACAGCACAATTCCTTATGTACTGGCCGCACAAAAATGTCTCTCATAAAATTTTGTCCTGCACATATTTCGGGCAGTAAATAGATGTTAAAGATTGGCAATCTGGCAACACTGTAATTACATGTACGGTAACTACCTCTGTCAGGAGATAGAGCAGTGCTGTGCAGTTGGTGCAGTGGAGTGTGTTTTGGGTTAGCATGCAGGAGGTCGAGGGTTCAATTCTGGGTTAAGGATTATTTGTTTTTATTTGCTAAAAGTAGTCTGCATGGTATGGTGTCTTGCATCTTAATCGTCAAACAGCGATTGCAGTGGATCTTCTGCAAAACATTTCCATTTATGTAGTATGAACACAGAACTGTATATTCAATTGTTTTCACTGGTCAGATTTTAAAGAACCCTTTTGCAAGTAATGGACACAAATTTTTTCGCGCCATTGCACTTACTAGATTTCAAACCTGTTTTCTATGTACCCTCCCCCAATGGTCCCATGGAAATTACTTGCAAAGCATGGTGATGTAAGACCCTAACGAAATGTAATGGACCTGAGCATGCCAAGAATAATAATTTGTATTAATCGATGGGACCTTTGGGGCAGGGTGCACACAAAACAGACCAAAAAGTCTGGGTGGGCATTATGTTGCTAATGTTGTTGGTGATGTCCTAAAAGTTGACAGGGCTGCAGAAATATATCTCCCAACATGGGAAACTCTTGTGAGAGTAAACAATCAACAATTGACATTTTATTTGATAACTCTATGAAGCTACTGTTGCTGGATGTTGTTAACAGAGAACATTTTGCTGGTAGTAACAAATGGTAGTTTGTACATGGCTAAGGTAGCCAAGAGACTTCAGATTCTCTGCTTCAGTATGGTGTATGTCACTTGTCTTGCACATGCGTTAACCAAGTTGCACCAGAGGTGCGACCAAATTACTCTGATGTGAATAAATTAATTTGCTGTGGCAAGAAAATCTATGTGAAAGCTCTGCTGCAGTTGCAGAAATTCAAGGAACAAGTACCTTCACTGCCCCCCACCCCCCTGCATCACCACCAATTCACACATGGGGTTCTTGACTTAATGCTGCTGAGTTTTACTGCACCATTTACCACAAAATGAAGACAATCTTTTGTAAGCCTGATAGCAATGAATAAAGTGGTATCAAAACTGTGAAAGAAGTCTGTTTAGATACCTAGTCTGGAAACTGGCATTCATCAACACCAACTTTTCAGTACACCAAAAGCCATTGCACGACTGAAAGCTGCTGGTACTCAACTGTGTGACATCTTACATATTGTGCATACATGCAGAATGAGTTGAGACAAGCTCACGGTCATGTGGCTGAAAAAGTGAACAACAAATTGCAGAGTGTTCTCCAGCAAAATACTGGGTTTTCTAGAATGTGCAAAATTTTTGACAGTCTCTCTGAGAATGACACTATGAAGATAATGAACCAAAGCTGGCCTACAGTGACCTAGCTCGTCTGCAGTGGCCTTGCTGCCTTCAAATATGCTCCTGTGACATCCCGCAATATAGAGAGGAGCTTTTCCAAGTAGAAAAGTACCTATAGCGACAACCATAGATCTTTGAAAATGGAAAACCTGAAAATGCACCTTGTTATAAATATAACTGCCAGTTACTTTTGAACACTGTAAAAAGTAAGTATTATACTTGCAATTTGTTTAAAAGTGAATTTTTTATTACACAGTATATAAAAACCAACAAAAATGTTTTTAAATAAATTCATATAAAGTTTTATTTCACTTTTAAAGTCATATTTATATAAGTTTTAGGTCATAAATGCTTGCATATTTCACTGTTTTTAGGTCATAAAAACCCAGGCCCTAAACAAAATTTCATCTTTATCTGATATACTGGATGACCTACACTATCTCCAGTTACTAATTTCTCATTCCCTTTCTCTTATGCTTCATCAGTTCACAGTATATATGAAATTGTTAAGGCTTTCATGCCCAATTGTTAACAAACTGGCTGTTGGCTTCTGTTTCGGGTTCTTTGGCTGACCTTTCCTGAAGATTTTTTCTGACATTTCGCCAGCATGAGTGGCCGGTATTATCAAACCTCACCCTTGATTACTGGGTATGGTCTGGGGTCAAGCTTGCAGCCACAGATTGTATGTACCTGGCGCGCCAACATCCTAGGCCTTTTCTGTAGTCATTACTGCTGTGGTTCTCCCCTTGCTACCTGCAACAGTCATTTGCTGTAGAACAAAAATAAAGGATTTGTTCACATTGAAGCTTTGGAATCATCCTTGTTGAAGCTATTATCATGTTTTTTGGGTTTCTATAGCTTCCCTAAATAAGTGGGTGTGGTAGCTCTTCTCCACAGCAAGGACTTAGGTGCCGGCAAATTCTGTTGCGTGGCCAGTCCCACATAGCATGTGCTCCGCCACAACTGATTTCTCTACTTATCCCAACCTGCAATGCTACTTATGTTCCATGATGATGATGATGATAATTTGTGGGTGAGGGCACTGAATAGCAAGGTCATCAGTGATCTTGGATGAATGATATACAGACAACTGTACTGAAAATCTATTAAAAATAACAATAAATTGGTACACCAATTTGCATTCTCCCACAAGAACTGAAAGGCAACACTGATAAGGTGAGCATCAGAAAAGCCCTCAATAAAATTCTAACAAACTCAGCAGAATACATAGACAAAATCAAGGATAAAACAACAATACAGACACAGGTCAAAAGGTGACAGATGAATTTGGGTGGATGACTACTTAGAAATAATGGGTGACCAAGCCAGTCTCTTACACACTAAAACCTCACACCCAATGTTTTGGGAAGAATTCCAGACAGCACACAGAAGCTTAAAACACGAACCACACACACCTCATTATCAGTTAAAATACAGGGTCAGTCCTGAAGGAGACCCAGATCAACCCTCAGACCATCATATAAAACACAATCAATTAAAACATGTCATATTAACAGCTGTGTCCCACATCTGTGACACACTTGGGGCTCCTCACAATATAAGTGAAAGCCACATGTCAACAGGCAATATCCCACTCTGAGCCATGTAAAGGCTAGTAATGCAGCTCATTGTGGTATAAAGGAACTGAACCATGGTCACACTGAAGGTTTTACGGAACATACTGTACAATTCCTCACCTCCAGAGCTACTGGGCCTCCCATCAATACATGGTCTTCTTGCCAACAAATGAGGTGAGAGCTTGCAGGGGGACTGAACAGTGAGCAGGAGTTGGAAGGGAACAAGCCTCCTTGGCAGCTGCACCGACGAGTTCATTTGGTTTGAGGTTGAGTTGTTTGGGGGAGGAGACCAAACAGTGAGGTCACTGGTCTCATCGGATTACGGAAGGGCGGGAAGGAAGTCAGCCGTGCCCTTTCAAAGGAACCATCCCCATATTTGCCTGGAGAAATTTACAGAAATCCCAGAAAACCTAAATCAGGATGGCCGGACATGGGATTGAACCATTGTCCTACCGAATAAGGGGGGGGGGGGGGGGGGTAGACATCCATGGAATCCTCATTGATAGAGCTATAACAAAATATTAGCCTTCCAGGAAGTATTGTAGGCCTTTTCCAAATATAAGATGACACCAATCATGTGTTGCTTGCAGGGGAAAGAATGTTGAATTGCTTTGACCACAGGTCCAACTGTTTCAATAAGCTGTACTTATCAGGTTGTGTCCAAAGCCGGATCCTTATCATTTAGCTACAAAATAGCAGGTCAGCAACTGGAAGCAGTTAATTCCATAAATTATCTGGGAGTACACATTAGGAGTGATTTAAAATGGAGTGATCATATAAAGTTGATCGTTGGTAAAGCAGATGCCAGACTGAGATTCATTGGAAGAATTCTAAGGAAATGCAATCTGAAAACAAAGGAAGTAGGTTACAGTACGCTTGTTCGCCCACTGCTTGAATACTGCTCAGCAGTGTGGGATCCGTACCAGATAGGGTTGATAGAAGAGGTAGAGAAGATACAACGGAGAGCAGCGCGCTTCGTTACAGGATCATTTAGTAATCGCGAAAGCATTACGGAGATGATAGATAAACTGCAATGGAAGACTGCAGGAGAGACACTCAGTAGCTCGGTACAGGCTTTTGTTGAAGTTTCGAGAACATACCTTCACCGAAGAGTCAAGCAGTATATTGCTCCCTCCTACGTATATCTCGCGAAGAGACCATGAGGATAAAATCAGAGAGATTAGAGCCCACACAGAAGCATCGTTCTTCCCACGAACAATACGAGACTGGAATAGAAGGGAGAACCGATAGAGGTACTCAAGGTACCCTCCGCCACACACCGTCAGGTGGCTCGCGGAGTATGGATGTAGATGTAGATGTAGATCCTGGATAGACCTGGTTATAAGTGACTTATACAATTCAGCCACTCACTATCTACCCAATGTCTCACAGTGATGTTAGCAGAGACCCCTGCTCTCGTACAGTTGCTATGCGGTTGTGAGTCATGCCCTGAGATTCCCTGATGGCTTTCCATACTTAACTTCCAGATATGGACCTACTGATGGAGTTCAGGAACTCTTGTCAAGACCTCTGATTACTCTCCTGAATTAGGTGACTCTCCAACCAATCTAGATAAAGATAGCTGTACAGAACCCTCAAGTATCAGTGTAAGATCGAAAGAAATGTCTCGCACAGGTTAGAGTATTAAAATCCTGATGGTAAACTGCTGAAGCATTCACAACAAAGAGCCAGAGTTTGAAGTACTCATAAAAAGCAGTGAAGCTCACACAACACTAGGTACAGAAAGGTGGTTGAAACCTGAAATTGATAGCAGTGAGATTTTTGGGGAAAATTTAAGTGTATATCGAAAGGATAGGCAGATGGGAAATGGAGGTGGTGTATTGTTACAGTAGACAAGAAAATCAAACCCACTGAGATACAAATTGAAGCAGCATGTGAGACTTTTTGGGCAAGACTTGGTATCAGATGTGAACATAAAACAATAACTGGATCCTACTATTGTCCACCAGACTCAATTCCTGCTGTAACCAAAGACTTTAGAGAAAACCTCAGTTCACTTGTACATAAGTTCCCCAATCATACTCTAATCATCGATGGAGACTTTAATCATCCAATAATTAACTAGGAAAACTACAGTTTTGTAAGCGGTGGGTGTGATAAGAGATCTTATGAAACATTACTAAATGCCTTCTCTGAAAACTACCTAGAACAGATAGTTAGAAACCCTACTCATGATGGAAATATATTGGATCTAATGGCAAGAAACAGACCAGACAACTTTTAGGATGTCCACATCAAAACTGGTTTGTGACCACGATGCAGTTGTGGCAACAATTATTACCAAAGTACAGGGGGCAGCTAAAACAAGCAGACAGATATATATGTTCGACAAACTAGACAAAAACTCAAATCATTAGTTTCAACCTAAATGAAGAACTTGAAACTTTCAGCACAGGGCAGGAGCGTGTACAAGAACTATGGCTCAAGTTCAAAAGAATAGTCAACCATGCACTGGATAGCTACGTCCCCAGTAGAACAGTTCATAATGGGAGGGTATCTCCATAGTACACAGTCACTGTAAAGAAACTTCTAAAGAAACAGAATTATTGCATAATAGGTGTAAAACAAAGTGTAGGGTTATAGACAGAGATATGCTAAATGAAACACATTTGGCTGTCAAGACAGCAATGTGTGATGCCTTTAATGACTACTGTAGCAGAATATTGTCCAATGACATTTCACAAAACTCATAGAAATTCTGGTCATATGTAAAGACTGTTAATGGCACGAAAGTTAATGTCCAGTCCATAGCGAAAGAGACAGGAACTGAAACTGAGGTAACAAAGCAAAAACTGAAATGCTTAACTCTGTTTTCAAATATTCCTTTACAAAGGAAAACAAGAGAATTGCCCCAATTTAATCCTTGTATGCTGAAAAGATGAGTGAAATAAATATTAGTGTCAATGGTACAGAGAAACACCTGAGATCATTACAACTGAACAAAGTTTGAGGCCCTGGCAGAATCCCTGTCAGATTCTATACTGAATTTGCAGCTGATTAAGCCCCTCTTCTAACTATAATCTATCATAGATCCCCTGAACAAAAAACTGTGCCCAGCTCTTGGAAAAAGGCTCAGGTCACACCCATCTAAGAGGAGGGTAGTAGAAGTGATCCATAAAACTACCGTAGACATCAGTTTTTTGTAGAATCACAGAACATATTCTGAGTTCAAACATAATGACGTATCGCGAATAGAATGACACCCTCAAAGCCAACCAGTATGGATTTCTAAAACATAGCTCATGAGAAACACAAATCTCACTTTTCTCACAAGATACTGAAAGCTTTGGATCAAGGCAACCATGCAGATGCAACGTTTCTTGATTTCCAAAAAGAATTTGACTAAGTACTACACTTATTGCTAAAAGTACAATTGTATGGGGTACCAAGTGAAATTTGTGACTGGATTGAGAATTTTTTTGCAGGGAGGACACAGCATGTTTATCTTGGATGGAGAATGATCATCAGATGTAGAAGTAACTTCGGATGTGTCCCAAGGAAGTATGTTGGGATCCTTGTTGTTCATGTTGTATATTAATGACCTTGCAGACAATATTAATTGTAAAATCAGGCTTTTTGCAGATGATCCAGTCATCTATAATGAAGTATTATCTGAAAGAAGCTTCATCAATGTTCATAAAATTATTTAATTGGACAGATAAAAAAATCTACTTACCAAGCGGCGGAAGCACACACACATAAAGAAAGGACTGTTGGGATTGGCAAGCTTTCGGAGCCAGTGGCTCTTTTTTCAGGCAGAAGGGATGAAGGGGAATGAATAAGGGTAAAGGAAAAGCAGTGGAGAGGTCTAGGAAAAGGGTCAGATTTCGGGAAAGTCACCTAGAACCATGGTCAGGGGGGACTCACCACACAGAATGAGAAGGAAAGACTAATTGTTGGGAACTGCATTGAACAAAATTTGAAAATCTGAGAGCTGGGTGACTTTCCTGAAATCTTCCCTTTTCCTACAGCTTTCCAGTCATTTTCCTTCACCCTTCTTCCTTCCCCTTCAACCCTTCTGCCTGAAGGAGGAGCCATTGGCCCCGAAAACTTGCCAATCACAACAGTTTTATGTGTGTGTTCTTCTAGCACATGGTGAGTAGATTTTATCTATCCAATTAAATAATTTTATCTGTAATTGATTGTTTTTGTTGTTGCATACATATTCAGTTAGATCTTGATAAGATTTCAACATGGTGCAGAGATTGGCAGCTTGCTCTAAATGTTCAGAAACATAAAATTTTGCACTTCTGAAAACAAAAAAACGTAACATCCTATGACTACAATATCAATGAGTCACTGCTCAAATCAGCCAACTCATAGGGATCTGAAATGGAATGATCACGTAGACTCAGTTGTGGATAAAGCAGGTGGTAGTTTCGGCTTATTGGTGGAATACTGGGGAAGTGATCATCAGTCAACAAAAGACATTGCTTACAAATCACTCATGCAACCAGTTCTAGAATATTGCTCAACTGTGTGGGATCCTTACCAGATAGGACTAACGGGGGATACTGAACGTGTACAGAGAAGTGCAGTACGAATGGTCACAGGTTTGTTTAATCTGTGGGACAGTGTCACAGAGATACTGAAGAAACCGAATTGGAAGACTCAAAGACAGACGTAAACTAATCCGAGAAAGTCTTAACAAATAATCATCTTGTGGTGTTGGACTTCTTCTTTAATGTCTGTGCTTGCTACAAAACGGGAAGAGGAACTCCACCTTATGCAAGACACCTTTTTTTCTGTTTTGTTTCATCCAGACATGTTTCAGCACATTTTGTGCTATCTTCCGTGGGTTCTTTTTTATTTTTTAACTGTAAAATTGTTGTTACAAATTAACATTTAGCAAAACTTTTGGTTCATAACATTTACAACTGTGAATGAGTAATTGTTGTAAAATATTATACATCATTTGTTCACAGTTCACAGTTGAGATATTTATTAACGATCTGATGCACTATGTGTAGTATATAACATTATGTCAAAGTTCTGTTTATAGCTAATTGGCAAAAAGAGTGGATGCACGGATTAGTTTACATATCTTACATGATACTATTGGACATTTATTTTGGTAGCTATTCTGCTATACAAGCTACAACTTCTCATCTGCAAAGGAGCAAAATGTAATTTTTATTTTTCTGTTTATTATGCATTTTCAATCTGAAATGAATATATATCATGTTTTTCGCATGTAATATACGGTTTTGATATTGTCGTGCTTTTTCATATGTTGCTATCGATGTGAATAGGCAGATTTCGTGGCCTATGGTCACCTGACACTGCACTTTCGCCGATTTTTCAAAGCGGGTTTGGCTCGGCGAGGTGCGCATGTTTATGTTTGTGTGTTTGTGTGTGTGTGTGTGTGTGTGTGTGTGTGTGTGTGTGTCTGTTCAAGAGGGGGGGGGGGAAGAGAGAGAACTTTTTTTTCTCTCCTGAGTTGTTTAGGTGTGGGTGTTATTTGTATAGTTCTATTGTGGCGAAGAGGGTTTTATAACACAGTGATGTGTATTCATTGAGTACTTTCCTTCCTTGGGCTATTTATTTTTGAATGTGATAGATTTCTTCTATAATTAATTTTTGGTTCAAGCTGTTACTAGAGTAGTTTTAAGATTGTGTAAGTCCATTTCAATGCTTGTTGGGTGGTGATTGTGTGCTATCAGGTGGTTTGCAAATGTTGAGTGTGAGCTATTGCTTTTCAGTGCTCTGAGGTGTTCAGTGTATCTGATTCTGAAATTCCTGCATGTTTGGCCCACACATACAGACTGACAGCCTGTTGGTGGTATTTCTTCCAAGTCTGCTTTGCATTGTGTTGTTGGTTCTGTACGCTATGTTGAGTCCTTGTTTCTTTAGTATATTACCCACCCTGTGCGTGACTTTGTTGTTGTAAGTCATTATGTGCCATTTGTTCCTTAATGTCTGCTGATTTGTTGTTTTTTTTGTGTGTGTGTGTGTGTGTGTGTTTCATGGTTGTGTTTGTATTTTGTGGTTTTGTCTACTCTCTTTGTATCATACCCATTCTCCTGTGCAAATTGTTTTATTGTATTCAGTTCTTGAGTGTAATCATGTCTGTTCATGGGTATTTTGTTCAGTCTGTGTAGTAAATATCTAAAGCTGGCTTCTTTGTGAGTTATGGGGTGACTGGATTGGTTATGAATAATGGTGCTGGTGATTGGTGATTGTGGGTTTTCTGTAGATTGTGAATTCATGTTTATTGTTTCTTTTGTGTGTGGTGAGATCTATGAAATTAAGTTTTTCATCTGTTAGTGTTTCAATGGCGAACTGTATTTGTGGGTGGATGGAGTTTATGCTGTCATGAAGTTCTTTTATGCGAGGCTGTGGTTCATCTATTAAGCAGGTTATGTCATCTACATATCTGTACCGATATATTATTTTGTACTGTTTTGGTACTACTATTTTGCTAAGGATTTGTTTTTCTATCTCAATGAGGAAAATGTCAGCTAGGAGGCCACTGATTGGGGATCCCATGGGTAGTCCATCTTGTTGAGAGTAAAATCTGTTGTTGAATGTGAAGTAGTTTTGCTCTGTGATGAGACTGAGGAAGGCTGATATTTCTTGTATGTTTGTTGTGGGTATGTTTTCTTGTAGTTGAAGGTTTCTTTCTATGATGTTGATGGTTTCTTCTGTTGGAATGTGTGTGTACAAGGAAATTGTGTCAAATGAAATCAATGTTGCTGTGTTTGGTATGTTTTCATTTCTTATTTTTCCTATTAAGTCACTTGAGTTCTTTAGACTTCTGTTTTCAGTGTATTTGTATACTGACTGTAGCAGAGTGTGTATGTGTGTTTGCCTAAGTAGTATGTTGGTGCTTTGGTAAAGTTTATCAATGGATACATGGGTATTCCAGGTTTGTGAACGTTAGGTAATGATTTTAGGCTGGGGGCCTTGGAATTTTTCTGTATCACTCTTTTAATCTGTGCTTCTGCGAAAACAAAGTTTTAAAAACCGGCTTTAAATGATTACTTTAGGGATAAACTACAACACCCTAAATATCACTCACGTAGGGATCGCGAGGATAAAATCAGAATAATTACAACAGGGAACGTGAGGATAACATTAGAGTAATTACAGTATGCACAGAGGCATTCAAACAATCATTCTTCCCATGTTCCATGTGTAAATGGAACACGAAGGAACCCTAACAACTGGTGCAATGTGACATGCCCAATGCCATGCACCTCACAGTGGTTTGCAGAGTATAGATGTAAATGTAGATGTCCTTTGTTTTAGCACACACCATCCAAAAGTTTGCAATATTCAGACCTGTAGGGCACGAATTGAATCTCCACATAGCTGCTCTCCTGTCCATGACTGCAGAATGACACTCACCATTCCACCAAGGAACAGGCTGCCACCCAAGTGTTCCTGTTGACTTTGGAATAGTGGCATCACGGCTTGGTGAATCACGGCTATAATATGATCTATCCAGTCCTGGATGCTGCCACACTGCTTGAGAATGGCTAACTGCTTTTAAAGCATCCAGTTAGCCTTTCTGAACAGCCATCTGGTTGGGGTCTTTTCGAGATCTGTTCCATCGAGCAGATAGATCCAGATAGGGTAGTGGTTGCTACCATGAAGGTTGTCGCCCAGTCCCCACAAAGCAGTGTCTGCAAGGGCAGACAAGCAGAGCAGAAGGAAAGGTCTATGGCCATATACAAACCAGTACCAGAGCTAAAATATATAGCTTAGGATTTATCAATATGATGTCTGTAGCGTGTTTCAGATCCTCAAACATCTGACCTTTGGGGCAAGTGATGCTAGAACCAAACAGTGCACTGTGTACATTAAAGTTACCAAAAAGGAGACAGGGACAAGAGAGTTCATCAAGAAGATGTGTGAGAATCTCACTGTTAACGGGCTCATGGGGTGGTTGGTACGCAGAGCACATCGTGACAGCAACACAGGCCACTATTTGAACAGTGACCACTTGGAACATTGTGGTTAAGTGTACAACTGAGGAGTGTGAAGTGTCCTTGATGAATACTGCTATCCCACCTTTCACCCAGTCACCAGTAATGTCATCTTTTTTGTAGAAGTGATAGCCTCCAAGTACAGATGTGTCAGTCTATTTAAAATGAATCTATTGGAAACAGAGGCAAAAGGTCTCTCCTGTATGAGGAGTCTCAAGTCCTCCAGATTGAGTCCTGTATCCATTCATATTCCATAGGAGTATGAGTGGGATGGTGTGCCATTTGTAGAACAAGAGGAAGTGGAAGAGCTGCCTGGGTCTGGTAATGAGGCATTGAAATCCATGATGTTCTTCTCATCAGTCAGTCTGCTTTGGGACTGCTTTCTCATCGCTCACTGCAAAAATATTTCTGGTCTCTTTTGCCACAGTTGTCTGGATCGCTATGTCTTTACTGACTTTGTTTTGGCATGTAAAGGTGTAAGTACGGATGCTGGTTGTGGAAAGTGGTGTGCTGGAGGTCATTCACATTGAAACGTCAACTTTGGGAACAGGTTTCTGCACCACGGAGCCATAAGAAGTGTCAAAGACAGAGGAGTTTCGTCGCCTTGTATTCCTTTTTAGCTTTTGCATAAGGGATCAACTTGGTCCATTTTTATTTCCCGAATTTTGCTTTCCTCTGCGAAAACAGGACAGTCTCAGCTCCAGACTGTGTGGCTTCCAGAGCTCTTGATGCAGATGGCTGGAGATGGGCAAGTCATTCCCAGTTTGATGGTCAGCCTTTCCACACTTCCCACTGGTCTCTTCACCTCTGAAACTCAGCACTGTATGGCCAAAATGCTTGCATTTGTAGCAACACACAGGATTAAGTACGTAAGGCATAATCCTAAGTTGAAAGAACCCTGCCATGATGTGCTCAGGCAGTGTTGGAGAATTGAAGGTCACAATGAAGGTGGCAGTCTTCTCAATTTCTCTATTATTCCTTCATGTCCTTCCACATATGCTATCCCTTCTGTTGCCCATTCTTGTTTAAACACATTCTAATTTTTGACTCCTTATACCCCATTACTAATCATAATTTGACTATTGGGAGGACTAGCCTCCATCATTTGTTTTCATGAGTGGGTGTGAGCACTACCAGACGGTACACCCATCACACTGGGAGTTGATACATTTGAATCCAAGGGTTTCCACAAGCAGCTAGGGAACTAAGGGTCCACTCAGATAGAATCTTGCTTCCCTGGATAAGCCTTGTACAACTCAGGTGCAGCAGTTTCCCCAGAGGTTGCCCGATAACAACTGTTCAACCTCAACAGCCGTGCATCTGATTGGGGAGCAGCACACCTTCAGACTCAGGGGTTTTTATACAAGTTTTTACCATCCTCACAATCTGAGAAGTTAATCCCAGATACCTGTTTCCTTTGACACACAATACTCCACTGCTATACCACACAGTGGTCACTGAAGCACGCCCAGAGATTACAGTGACAGAGGAATGGTGGCATCTACCAGTCCCCAGCTCAGAAGCCCCAGGGTCGCCAAACCTATACCCAGCAAACAAATGCTGAGCCTCTGAGGGCATAGACTTTTCCACATGTACAGGACATGCGTATATTCCCGACACTGGCAGTGGATCCCTTCTATCCTTTGCCGATCTGAGAAACTCTATGACACTCTTTGTTGGTTTATAAATAGTCTTTACACAAGGTACGAGCAATATTTCACCGATTTTGTCCCTCAGCCTAGGTGTGTATGGCAGGAAGGCCATAACTGACACATCTTCTTCTGCTGTATCACTTTGCCATGTTTTAGATGACACTGCTTATGTAACTCGTATAGTACTTTTTGCTCCTCTGAGCAATTTCCACTTTTGCATCTTGTGTATGAGGTGCTGTGGCTCACATATTCATCTTGCACATGGTATGAGCATATTATCCCTCTTTGCTGGCTTGGGTGATAATCAGACAGTTTGTGCAGGTATCAGTCTACCTGCATTGGTTTTCAATAGATGCTGTATCCCAGGTTCTCACCACTTCATAAACAGCACTTTCAGAAAGGGGTAGCTGTTGGTCCTTACACCCTACATAGTCAGTTTTATGTTGGCATGGAGACGGATGTCTTATGAAGACACCAAGCTGTCCCTCGCCACTGCTTCACACATCAAGATGCCAAATCCAGCACCAGTGTTTCGAAATGTTCCATGAAGAAGAGCTTCGTATGTCTTGTGGGAAAATGAAACCAATATACTTCATACAATCAATGAATTCTTTGCTAAAGAAGAAATGACATCAAAGCTGACCAGGTGTGTTGCACAGGTTCCTATGTACATCCGCTGAGAGAAAAGATGCCTTGATTAGATGATTCTGCTGCATCAGATCCGCACTTAGTTTCAGTACTTGTTGGATCTCACAGGTCTTAGTTCTTCTGCTCATAATCTTCAGTCTTCATTACAATCATTTCATTTCCCTTGTCTGCAGGCAGTACCAATATACCCTTATTGGCATTAAGGAGGAGGAGGAGATTAGTGTTTAACATCCCATCGACAACGATGTCATTAGAGGTGGACCGCAAGCTCAGATTAGAGAAGGATAGGAAAGGAAATCAGCCGTGCCCTTTCAAAGGAACCATCCCAGCATTTGCCTGAAATGATTTAGGGAAATCATGGAAAACCTAACTCAGGATGGCCAGACGCAGGTTTGAACCATCGTCCCCCAAATATGAGTCCACTGTGCCACCTCGTTCAGCCGGCATTAAGGCCCTTGACAGCTTGTAATTCTTATTGCTTCAGGTTGCAAGCATAGACACACTTGAAACTGACAGGATTCTGCACCAAGCAAAACCTCCAGCTTGCAACCTGAGATGTTACAAAGAAGCTTAAAGCCAACAACAATATACTGGTACTGTCTGCTGACAAGAGAAATGTGACCACTGTAATTAAGATTACGGATTATGAGCAGAAGATTCAGAACCTATTATATCTGAGGATGTGCCAAAAACTAAGTGCAGATCCGATGCAGTGGATCACATGGAATACAAATCAGTTATTCAAAGTGTCTTCTGTCCCTGCGAACATACAAAGGAAGCTGTGCAACACAGAAGCCCAACCATCTCGGCTGTATGGACTGGCAAAAAGTCCACAAGGATAATGTTCTACAAAGACCGATTGTAAGTGCTCCTGACTCGCTGATGTATAAATTGACAAAATACTTGGCTTCTCTGCTTCAGCCGCACGTGGCAAAGACTGACACACACAGAAAGGACTTGGGGCATTTCACTGAGAAACTGAAGAAACTAAAACTTGGACCAAATGACATCCTGGTCAGCTTTGACGTCATTCCTTCGTTTACTGAAGTGCCACTCAACGATTCTCTGGAGTACGTCGGTTCCATTTTCCTGCAAGACATCACCTAGCTCTTTCATGCATGTCTCAACACGAGATACTTTATGTGGAATGGCAACACCAATGAACAGCTGGAAAGTGACGCCATGAGTAGTCCACCAGTCCAGTGGTGGCCAACTTCTTCACGGAACATTTTGAAACATCGGCACTGTACTTGGTACCTTGTAAGCCTAAAGTGTGGTACAGATACATCAGAAATGCCTTCACTGTATGGAGCCATGGTGAGGAACAGTTCAGTGAATTTGTAACGCATCTGAACAGTCTCCATGCCAACGTAAAATTTACTATGGAAGAAGGAAAGGACCAACAGCTACCTTTTCTTGCTGGTTACAAGGGTTAGTGAGAACCTAGGACACAGTGTTACTGAAAACCAATATACACACAGGTCAATCCCTACACAAACTGTATAAACACCAGACAAGCCAGAAAAAGAGTGGCAACTAATACACTCGTAACATGTGCATGTAATGTAAGCCACAGCACCTCTGATGCAAGATGTAACACCCGTCTAATGCATAAAACTATGGGAGAACCTGAAGCAGAAGACAGAACCCAGAACTGTGACAATGCCACAACCAGACAGCAGGCACTGGTCACTGAACTGTGTGATCAGCTCCTGTGTTGTCAGACTGTGATTGCTGGAACCAGCTCACAGGCCAGTGGCCAATACCCTGCCAGCTCAGTAGCATCAGCAGACATAGCTTCCGTAATCACATGCATTCCTGTTGTTTGAATGAGCGAGTGACTGACTGCCAATTACATCAGACTCCAGCCACTGCCCCGTTACAGGTAGTTTGCAGTGGTCCACAAACACAGCCCTTCCCCAAATACGGCACTGCGATCCAGCATTTAACTGCTGGCCCAGATGAGTATGTTCCTTTCCTCATAGCAGGGCCACAGACAGTGCCTGTCGTGTGTCAGCCGGTGCTGTGAGTTCTACTGACACAGCACTGGAGCCTCCGTGTAAACTCTGCTCCCATCAGGACCACTACCCATCGACGGAGTCCGGCTGCAGCCCACTGCTGCTCTCCAGTCAACAGTTCAGAGACAGACTATGGGCAGCACCCTGACCTGCTGCTATGTCTGTCACTGCTGCTAAATCGCTTCCGGCAGCAAAGCCCACGTCTGGTGACCCTGGTCCATCGCTGCAAGTCGGCATGCTGAATTGGAATACCGCAGAGTAAGCAGTTCTTCACACTTGCGCCTCTGGCCATGACTATGCCTGCCATTCAGTGTGGAATATTACATGCAGAAGGAAACACACTGCAATGACTGTGCCAGCTGGATGGAATAACTAAGACTTGATGTGTTTCTTCTCAAGCTTGTCCACAGCCACTTGTGACCAGTTAGAAGGTTGGACTGAAGCTGTATAAACTAGTAAAGAAACAATAAAGAAGGTTCGTATCCTTATGCAAATCTGCCTCTCTGCCTCTACTGCTTTCCACCCCACCCCCCCCTTCCCCCCCTTTACTCCATCTAAAGAATCCAGCCCACACTCAAATGAATAAGTTTTTCCTATTACACCTGGAAACCATTCCAAAGAGCAATGGGTACACCACCAGTTACAAAAGAAGTGTCACAAAATCTAAAGGTGTATTTCAATGGATATATTTTACAACACCATTTTGATTCAACAGCATTGCCATCAACATTGCTGTGCTGAGGCTGCAATGGACAGCAATTTTGCAGTATGGCTGGGCAATATTGTTGACGTTTCGAGCTGTTGCAGATAGCTGCCAACATATTCCTGAAAGGTAGGCAGTGTTGTTCACCACAAGGGTTGACAATATTTCATATTGGAGGGAAAGTTCTATTTCTGTCCTTGCCTGTAAAGGCTTCCCTCTCGCTCTCACCTTCGTTTCCTACTTCTCTCACTGACAGTGCTGCAGTCACGCATCTAAGCAAAAACAATATCATTTTGTAAAAGACTTCATATTTACGCCAGTGACTGTAATACTTTTTTTATTTCACGATTGCAATTTTGGCTTTAGGCCATTATCAAGTGAAGATGTTATGGTTATTAGGCCATGTCAACCTAAAATGAGCTGACACATTTATATGTCATAGTCTTTACTATTAAATACATTGGTGATGCTGTTACATAGTGCGAGCACACATATCCATATGTCATACAACAACATAGTCTGTAGACACTCATGTTCGTTGGCCCATCACTAGTCATATATGCACTCATATGCATATCCATATGTATTGCATATCCATATGTATGACATGGAAATGTGTGCTCGCACTATGTAACAGCATCACCAATGTATTTAATAGTAAAGACAATGACATATAATTTTTGTTTTTTTGTTTTTTTTGTTTTAGGGCGCAAAACTGCTACGGTCATTAGCGCCCAGTCTGTGACTTAGGAAAAGGCAGAAATGGGAACGAAACTCAAAAAATTGGAGAAACAAAAAATAGAGGGAGAGCTTAAAAAAACCACTATAGAAGGGGGTTGGTTGTCCCCAAAAAGAGCTTCAAATGACTGACGTCATCTCACTGGCACTAATAAACTCGAGAACGCGATCGGCTGAGCGCGTGTCATCTGCTGAAATGGAAGATATATCAGGCGACAGCTGTAGACGAGTGCGTAACGAAGTAAAATAGGGGCACTCAAGTAAAAGGTGTCTTACCGTCCACAGCTGAGAGCAGTGGGGACAGAGTGGGGGAGGATCACCACTTAAAAGATGTCGATGGCTAAAAAGACAGTGCCCTATCCGGAGTCTAGTTAAAATTACCTCCTCCCGACGACGCGTTCAGGGGGAAGAGGTCCAAGCACAGGGAAGAGCTTTCACATCCCGCAATTTAGTATTGGGAAGTGTTGACCAATGTGCGTGCCATGAAAGAGTAACACGACGACATAAAACACTCCGTAGATCGGTGAAGGGAATCGTGCGAATAGCTGGCTGAAGAAGAGAGACTGCAGTCTTGGCCGCTATATCGGCCGCCTCATTTCCACAGATACCAACGTGTCCTGGGATCCAGAGGAACGCCACAGAGACGCCTCCCAAGTGGAGCAAGTGGAGGCAGTCCTGAATCCAGTGGACCAGAGGGTGGACAGGGTACAGAGCTTGGAGACTGAGGAGAGAGCTGAGAGAGTCTGAACAGATAACATACTGTATCCACTGATGGTGACGGATGTATTGGACAGCCTGGAGAACAGCGTAAAGCTCTGCAGTATAAACCGAACACTGGTCGGGAAGCCGAAATCGATTTGGGGTGTCGCCAATAATATAGGCACTCCCTACACCTAATGATGTTTTCGAGCCATCAGTGTAAATAAATGTGGCTTCCTTAATTTGTGCACATAGAGCAGCAAATGCCCGACAATAAACAAGTGAAGGGGTACCATCCTTGGGAAATTGACAAAGGTCACGGAGCAGGCAGGTCCGGGGACGGAGCCAAGGCGGTGCTGTACCCCAAGTTGTCAAGAACGTTTTAGGTAAGCGGAAAGAAAGAGAATGGAGCAGTTGACGGAAACAGATTCCCGGCAGTAGTAAGAGGAAGGGCGGCCTGCATACCCTAAATCCAAGGAGGTGTCGAAAAAAATGTCATGGGCCGGATTTGCAGGCGTGGAAGACAGATGGCTAGCATAACGACTCAGAAGGACTGCTCGCCGATTGGACAGTGAAGGTTCAGCAGTCTCAGCATAAAGGCTTTCCACAGGGCGGGTGTAAAAAGCTCCAGACACTAAACGTAATCCACGGTGGTGGATAGAGCCGAGACGTCGAAGAATAGACGGCCGAGCAGAGGAGTAAACTATGCTTCCATAGTCCAATTTCGAGCGCACTAAGGCGCGATAGAGGCGGAGAAGGACCACTCGGTCTGCTCCCCAGGAGGTACCATGCAGGACACGGAGGGTGTTGATGGATCGCAGACAGCGAGCCGAAAGATAGGACCAGCACAGTTTTCTGTCAAACATAAGACCCAAGAATTTAGCGACGTCCGAAAACGGAAGGTTGACAGGTCCTAGATGTAAGGAAGGTGGAAGAAAGTCCCGTACGACGCCAAAAATTAACACAAACGGTCTTACTGGGGGAAAAGCGGAAGCCTGTTTTGATGCTCCAAGAGTGGAGGCGATCAAGACAGCCTTGAAGACGTCGTTCAAGAAGGCTGGTCCGTTGAGAGCTGTAGTAGATCGCAAAATTGTCCACAAAGAGGAAGCCCGAGACATCAGGAAGGAGACAATCCATAATTGGATTTATGGCAATGGCAAACAGTACAACACTTAGCACGGAGCCCTGGGGTACCTCATTTTCTTGGGAGAAAGTACGGGAGAGAGTAGTGTTCACCCGCACTCTAAATGGGCGCTCTGCCATAAATTCGCGAAGAAAAAGGGGCAGCCGACCTCGAAAGCCCCAAGAGAACAGTGCGCGGAGGATGCCTGTCCTCCAACAGGTATCATATGCTCTCTCCAGATCAAAAAATTTTGCTACCGTTTGGCGTTTCCGAAGAAAATTGTTCATGATATAAGTGGAGAGAGCAACAAGATGGTCAACTGCAGAACGATGCTTTTGGAAACCGCATTGGGCAGATGTTAAAAGACTGCGGGACTCCAGCCACCAAGCTAAACGGCAAATCACCATACGCTCAAAAACCTTACAGACACTAGTTGTGAGATAAATGGGGCGATAGCTAGAGGGGACATGTTTGTCCTTTCCAGGTTTCAGAACAGGAACGACGATAGCTTCCCTCCATTGTCTGGGAAAAGTACTGTCAGTCCAAATTTGATTATAAAGGCGAAGGAGGTAACGCAGACTATGGGTTGATAAATGCAGCAACATTTTGATGTGGATACCATCCGGTCCTGGGGCGGAGGAGCGAGAAGAAGAGAGTGCACGTTGGAGTTCCCGCATGGAGAAAACAGTATTATAGCTTTCGCGATTTTGAGAGGAGAAAGCAAGAGGTTGCACTTCCGCAGCGCGTTTCTTCAGGAGAACCGCTGGTGGGTAATTTGAAGAGCTCGAAATCTCAGCAAAGTGTTGACGCAATGAGTTAGAAATTGCGACGGGGTCCATGCGCGACAGTGAGCCCAGAGACTGGGCAGAAACTAGGCGCGCCACATAACCGTCGAATCCAACTCCAAACTTCCGAGGAGGGAGTGAAGGTGTTAAATGAGGTAGTAAAGAAGTCCCAGCTTGCCTTCTTGCTACCGCAGATGACACGACAGCATCGCGCACGGAACTGCTTATAGCGGAAACAGTTGGCCAAAGTAGGATGGTGGCAGAAAACGCGAAGAGCACGTCGCCGCTCACGTATTGCATCATGGCATGCCTCGTTCAACCAAGGAACTGGGGGACGCCGGGGCAATTCGGAGGTGCGTAGTACTGAACGTTCTGCAGCAGTAAGAATAATGTCTGTAGTATGTGTGACCTCATCGTCGACGCTAGGAAAGTGACGGTCATCGAACGTCGCTAGAGACGAAAAAAGTGTCCAATCGGCTTGGGTAAACTTCCAGCGTCGGGGCGCATACATGGCAGTTGAGGCTGCAGTCTAAGGACACATGGAAAGTGGTCACTCGAGTGTGTATCATCAAGGGCGAACCATTCGAAGCGCCGAGCTAGCGGAACAGTACCGACCGCAAGGTCCAAATGAGATAAATTTGTCGTGGAGGCAGACATAAATGTAGGGACCCCAGTGTTGAGGCAAACTAGATCTGCTTGGTGGAAGACGTCTAGCAATAGTGAGCCACGTGGACAAGGATGTGGAGATCCCCAACCAGCAAATATGGGGGTGGAAGCTGACCAAGAAGATGAAGGAGATCAGCTTGTGCCATTGGTGTGGACGATGGAATGTATACAGTACAAAGAGAGAACGTGTATCCGGAAAGGGAAAGACGGATGGCGACAGCTTGGAAGGAAGTGTTTAAATGGATTGGGTGATAATGGAGAGTTTCATGGAGAAGAATCATGAGTCCTCCATGTGCTGGAGTGCCTTCAACAGAGGGGAGATCATATCGGACGGACTGAAAATGAGGGAGAACAAAGCGGTCATGAGGACGCAGCTTTGTTTCCTGAAGACAGAAGATGACCGGCGAGTAGGATCGTAAGAGGATCGACAATTCATCCCGATTGGCTCGAATACCGCGGATATTTCAGTGGATAATGGACATAGGGTGAACAGAAAATGGAGGAATGTGACCAAGGTCGCTGTCAACTCAACGACTGCTCTGAGCTTGCGACCGACAGCATGGAATGGCATTCAGCCGAAGGCAGAAGATCCTGATCCATAGGTTGGTCAGGAGCAGCTCCTGCCACCAGCGATCGGCCGGTTTATCCGCCGCCAACAGTGCGCCTCGGCGACACAGAAGACGGCCGAGGGCGATTTCCGCCAGGTGGTGCTGTAGATGGGACACGCCTTGGCGGAGAAGGAGAGGAACTGGGTTTCTTTGTAGCCTTCTTGGAAGTATGATGTTTAGAGGAAGGAGGAACCGATGGTTGGGAAGTTGCCGTACGTAAAAACTCTTCATGAGTATGCTCTTTTTTCGAAGTCTTGGTGTCTGACTTGTGGGGTCGAGATTTAGCAGAACTCGACGAAGGGTGAGCCGGAGAGTGGGCAGACGAAAGTGGTGAGGTTGAACGGGCGATCTTTGTGCTGGCCGATCTGACGACCGTGGCACTAAAGGTGAGGTCACAAGTCTGCGTGGCCGCCTCCTTTGTTGGCTGAGGAGAAGCAAGGACAGTGCTGTATTTTCCTTTCTGAGGCACGGTGGGCTTTCGACTGGCGAATCATTTTCGAGCAGCAAAGGTCGACACCTTTTCCTTCACTCTGATTTCCTGAATGAGCTTTTCGTCTTTAAAAATGGGGCAATCGCGAGAGGAAACAACGTGGTCACCCATACAGTTGATGCAACGAGGGGATGGAGGTAGACAAGCACCGTCATGGGCATCCTTGCCACACGTAACACATTTGGCCGGATTGGAACAGGACTGGCTGGTGTAATTGAAACGCTGACACCGATAGCAACGCGTAGGGTTTGGGATGTAAGGGCGAACGGAAATCTCACAGCCCGCTTTGATTTTCGATGGGAGCTGAACTTTGTCAAATATCAAGAAGACAGTACGGGTTGGAATGATGTTCGTGTCAACCCTTTTCATGACTCTATGAACAGCCGTTATGCCCTGGTCAGACCGGTAGTGTTGAATTTCCTCGTCGGACAATCCGTCGAGGGAGCGGGTATAAACGACCCCACGTAAGGAATTTAAAGTGCGGTGCGCTTCCACCCGGACAGGGAAGGTGTGTAGCAGTGAAGTACACAACAATTTTTGTGCCTGGAGGGCACTGACTGTTTCTAACAACAAGGTGCCATTTCGTAATCTGGAACAAGACTTTACATGACCTGCAATTGCGTCGACACCTTTCTGAATAATGAAAGGGTTGACCGTGGAGAAGTCGTGACCTTCGTCAGACCGAGAAACAACAAGGAACTGTGGCAACAATGGAAGGACTGTCTGTGGCTGAGACTCATTGAACTTACGCTTGTGAGCAGACATAGTAGAAGATGAGGAAACCATTGTGAAAGTATCCCCCATGATTACCGGCGTCTCCGATGGCGCGCTCCATCCTTGTGGGGGCCCTCTCTGAGGGCACTCCCGCCTTAGGTGATTGTTCACACCTCAGGTCACACCTCCCGAGAAACGGACGGAGGGACCAATCGGCACTTTCGGAAGGTATCAGCTCGGGTAATAGCCCCTTCCTGGGCCTCGCCGTTACCAGGGGGTACGTACGTGTCCTACCTGTCTACCCAGGGCAGGGAATTACGCATTACCCTGTCATCGGCTACGCATGGAAATGCGTGGGTCGGCCATCAGACATGCACAGGGAGGAAAAAAGAGAAAGGGGAAAAACAAAGGGAAAGGAAAGAAGAGAGGTCTCAAATGCCGCAGTGGAGAAAAGGGCAAAGAGAAGAGGTAAGGAAAAGAGAAGGACAAAGGAAGGACAAAGACTGGCAAGCAGAGAAAGCAAAGAATGTGTTACAATTTCGAATGTCCGTCTCCAGACGTAGGCACAAAACATACTCCCAGAAGGGGAGAAAGGGAAGGAAAGAGGCAGAGGTGAGGGGGGGGGGGGGGGGGGGGGCGAAGATGGGGGATGGGGAAGGATGCGGAAAAGGAAGGTATGCAGCCCGAAAAGGACGGAGGGCCACATTAGCTTGCGGTCCCGTGCTCGCTATGCACGTATCCACAAAAGAGTTGTGGACCCCCTGGGGGGACATATAAATGTGTCAGCTCATTTTAGGCTGACACGGCCTAATAGCCATAACATATTCACTTGACAATGGCCTAAGGCCGAAACTGCAATCGTGAAATAAATAGTTACAGTCACTGGTGTAAATATGATGTCTTTTATAAAGTTCTACATGACTGTGGATCCCAGGTATAAAAAGTTAAATAACATTTTGCTTTTGTTCAAAAGCTCGCATGCGTACATATAGCCACATATTCTCTCAAATGGTTATATCTGTGTATTTACCCATTTATACATGTTTATCACTTTAATATTTAATTTCAGTTTTAAGACAAGATGATTACATTTAACCTCTAAAATGTATAAATGCTTGTTAATAGGTGGATACCACCTAAAACCCAATAAATAAATAAATTAAAGTAAAAGTCACTTGTTATGTAGTAGTTTGTTGTCATAAACTTGTTGTGTACAGTAATGGAGAAGTAGAGAAATGAGAGAATTATGAATTTTATAAATGTGATTCATCTACTACTGGATCTATGGGATGTCGAAATGATTGTATGTTAAGACTACAATATGAAATAACAGTTAGCTGTTGCTGATGAGCTCAGAATCACATTTGATGAAGCATACAAAAAATTTCAAAGTCTTCATACCTATGCTAAATATGAGATACAAAATTTGCATTGGAAGAGTGGAAATGCTGCCACAAGTTTCATACTGTCTCAAGATGTACCCACCGGGTATTGCACACTTCTGATACCATGAGGTTTATTGAAGAATAGTGATCTTTAAAAAAATACACTAAAGTTCTGCGTAAATCATCAGTAGCTAAAAATTGAAAGTGATTGCTAATCAGGTTGTCATCGATGTACACTGCCTTAAATTTGCATCAATATTAGCAATTCTCAGAGAAATTATTTGTATGAGATATTCAAAATCGTATTCCACCATTCTGTTAAAATTCAGGAGCAGGTATGTATCCAGCACCAGTTCACTAACTAAATTTTCTGAAGCGTTCTGCTTACTTAAAGAGCAATGCATACTCAAAGCCTGGTTTCTCTTGTTCTTTTCAACTTGATTTCTTGTGTGATGCAAAAGCAATAGGACTGCACTCAGTTTCGCAAGCTCGCGTTTATCCATTTAGTGGTAACAGCATGGCCCCTTGTAAACACTAATGGTCCAGAAATGTGTTACTGGAAACGCTACCTGGCAATAGTAGGCAGTAAAGTTGAGTACATGTAGCTGAAATTCATGTGGCTACAATACTGCCGAACAATAGTTTCATGATATACTACCAGCAATATGAAATTTTTATGGCCTGTATAAATGCACCTTCACACTCTGCGAAGTGACACATTGGAAGAAGAAACATGAAGTATGGCCTTACAGCCATACATGCCCAAGGTGATGGGCAGAATCAGCTGTATATTGCGCAAATATGGTGTAAAATTATTTATAAGCTGACAAAGATTATCAGAGAGTGTCTAAGATTGGCAAAGAAGACAAGGGATCTACTTGCAATATATTGCATACCTTGTGCATGGAGAAAGTCTATGTTGGAATAACTGGACAATCTATCAACACTAGGATCACTGAAGATAAGCAGTATTGCAGACTGGAACAGGTGAAGAAACTGGTCGTGGCGAAGCACACTTGGTGGGAGGCCATCTTGGATTCTTGATATAAAGCAAAAGCCATTGCAAGTAGTAAGGGGAGAACAGCAGCAGTAATGACAATGGGAAAGCCCTCGGACATTGGCACACCAGGTACATAATATAATCTGCGGCCATGAGCTCCAGGCTGTCACCAGCAATTTGGGGGAGGGGGGGGGGGGGGCGTGAAGTTTTAACAATGGAAGCCACTCATGCTGACAAAACTTCAGAATAATCATAAACATCGAGCAAAGAATCTGAAAGAGACGTCAACAGGCAATCTGTGGGTTCAGTGTACAGTAGTTCAATTTTGCTTCATCTTGTTAGTATCTATGCTGTATTTATTTGCATTCATTTTTTCAATATAGCAATAAATATCTTCTATCACCATCTTCATTACCACCACCTTCACCGTCACCATACTGATCAAGTGAAATAATATTAATAACAGCTGCACCATCACTGTTGATTTTAGATGATCAATTCAGAAAGAAAATAATTGCCGCCACTTACCTTGTGGTGTGTCGGGGAATTCTGAAGTATCTAATGTAAATGGCTCTTCAACTTGGCTGAAAAGATCTTCCCTAAATGTTGTTATATTAAATGTTACATTGTTTAAAAGGGTATCATTGAGAGCTTCTATAAAAAACTGCCATCTTGGTGCGTAGTAATGAGACACAATCCCTGGAAATTTAAAGATTCTTCAGTAATTTCATACATGTCAGAGCTTTCTTAGTAAAATTCAGCTATCTACAAGTCTCACCTGACCACTGCTTGGTAGCATAATCAGTTATTTCTCCATCAGGTCCCCAAAGAGTTATCTGGTTGCGTGCATTGTATTCATACAGAGACTCCTCCTAGAATGAAAAGAAAAATGATTTAACAAACAGAATCTCTTATTTCATCAACTTTTATTTAAATAAAGGTAGATGATAAATCTGTAATCTTTATTCAGGATGATAAGGATATTAAGAGTTATGTGAAATTAATAATGAACTTAACATATGGATTCATTATAATATTTTACTTTATTGATAAAATAAAGTAATCTTTGAGAACATAATTTAGCAGCTTTTCTAAAATAACTATCTGTTTACATCACCCTAAAATTGAATTACACTTTCTTGCATGTATAAATCAGTTGTCAGATGTATTTCTCATGAATGACTGATGTACACATATTCAGTATTTGTCTATCATTCTATTCCACATGCACCTTGCACTTCTATGGCATTGATACCAGTGTGAAATTCAGCTGGCACCATAAATATCACTGAGATGTTCTACATACATATAATTAAAGAATACTGTTGATGAGGACTACAACTATACACAAACCCAAATACAGTAATACTTTACTTAAAAAAAGACTGGTAGCATACTGAATTCACTTATGTTAGAAATTAAATCTCATTTCTCTTCCTGGAGCAATACAACAACATGAAACCAAGAAAAAGATTTGTAAGAGAGTAAAATGAAAAAATGGGAAATTCAATTTTTTATCCAAGAGACAACTCTAGGAAGGGAAAGGACTGGTCAGTAAAGGAAAGGAAATAGCAACACTTCACATTCTCATTTTCCATAGTGACACCCAAACATACTGCACTGGAAGAAAGTGTTTTCTGCACATCCCATATATCAAGTCAATGGATAGTTGTTTGAGCGGCAGATTAAGGACGTACCTGTTGCAAATTAAGAGCAAGACTTTCAAACACTACACATCTGCTGTTCTCACCCAAGAACACTGTACTTTCTTATTCGGACAGTACACACACAGGCTAGACACAATACAATTAACAATAGACAAGTGGCCAGCAGACCCTTGCACTCCGGCCTATGTAGTAATTAGTTCCAACTGGGGGCAAGGCCGAAAGGCTGCGCATGCAACTGCTGTTGTATTAGCAGGCCAGATGGCCTCTAGTGGTCAAATCAAGCACAAACTATGAAGCAGCGCACAAACAAAATTGTTAGTTACAGCAGTCCTCTTCCTTTGCGAAGAAGTGAGCATTGTGCTCACATCCACATCTTTTGTGGTCAACGTAAGTTGTTCCAGTATGCGACGTGCTGCCACTAGTGAGTAGAGTTGAAAATGGGGCAAGCACGGACAGGTGCGGCACCCGCCCCCCTGTGAGAGGCCATATGGTAGGACATGCAACACTAGTACAACTTCCATTTCCACATCTGACACCAACCACAAGGAAAGACGTGGCAGCTATGGGTGGAACAGGCAGTGCCAGCTTTGATGGAGGCAGCTGTGGTGGAGGTTTCAGCTACAACAGTGCGAGAGACAGGGTCCTACACATAGGAGACAGTTATGAAGACACTGACAACAGCAGTGGAGAAGGTGAAGGCACTGACTGCGACGTGGGAGATGGCTAGGCACCCGGTGAGCACCTGCGCCCATGCCAAGTCATAGCTGCTCAACGTGTTATGATGGCCTCCCTCAGCCATGTGGATGATTACCGCCGGCTCCCATTTCTGCCAACAGCCAAACCTGCAAGCCTAAACAGCTGCGCCAGGCCAGAAGCAATGCAGCACCGGTGCCAATGGATGGCCAGGGGTTGGCTGGAGCAGACATAGCAGTGTCCAGGGCTGGCAACCATGCAACAACTCTACTGGACTCTTATCATCAACACAGGTGAACCTATACGACCTGAGGAACCAGTCAAGAGCTACTTCCAACAACACATCTGAAGCGTATTTTTTCATAAGAGTCTTACATGGTCATAGTAGTTGTCCTGCTTCCCTGTTCAACTGAGGGTGGAAAGGAGGAGCCATGACATGGTGAATGTCACTTTTTTTTTACAAAAATCTTCGAATTCCAGAGATATGAACAGGGGCTGTTGTCAGTAACTAATATTTACATTCCACAGCAAAAATTTTGGACAAAGCTGACATTGTTGCTGCCGCAGAAGAAGGCAGATAGTGCACCATATATGGAAACTTAGAACAAGCATCAATTACAATAACCAGCATGAATTCAAAAAAAGGCCCGCAACATCTACATGAATTTGCTCCCAAGGCTAGTGAGGAACCAGGCACAGTGACAAAGAAGCATGAGGAGCTGCCTGGTGGGAAGCACACTGTGGGCAGGCTGCAACAACTCGTGCTGTTTCCCAATCAATGTCTGACCAAAAAACATGTCTGTGTGAAAACACTTTTGTACACCCCAGTGGTCCTTATGCAATAAACACATAACTTCATCCCAATGGGTGGATGGGACTGCAACCATGAGAGCAGTGTCCTCTGTAGCTAACAGCAGCAGTCCTTCCCAAGCAGAAAGACAATTTTATAATGCAAAATAATTTATCAAATGATCAGAAGCACAGCCAGGAAGTTTGTTCCAGATAGTGATGTCGCACAAAAGAAACAACTTTACTTAAAACAGGATCCGTGGCTACGAATGCAAAATTTTAGTTCCAGTGATTCGAAATCCAACAACGGCATGTTGAGCTTCCACAACTAAATGAAAATAAAACAATTCCTCTTTATAAAACTTTGGATCTGGACAAGTCGGGAAATGCGATAAGGTGTCAGCATTCACCTGTTAACCGTAGGTAAAAAATGTGTCTCATAATCATATCATGACACAATAAGAGTCTGCCACTGTAAGCAATGTGCGGCTTTGGAAAAAATGCCGAAGGGTTAGAAAGAGACATCAGTGTTCTGTGTTATGTGATCAGGTGGTGAAACTTAACACCCGTACACAAAAACATGAAATTTTTTTGGAGTAAACATGACCTCCAAAGCCTCTTTCTCTATCTGTGAATAATTATGTTGCACTGAATTTAAGGATTTAGAGGCATATGAAACAGAGTGTTGAGATCCATCCACATACCTATGAGCAAGGATGCCACCAAGACCAAATTGACACACATCCATGGCTAACACAAGGTGCTGGCCCGGCTGAAAAGTGACCAAACAAGGGGCTGACTGCAGCTTCAATTTCAACAACTTGAATGCCCAGTCACAAGCCAGTGACCAGTAGGAAGTAGCATCTTTACGTAATGATGCATGGAGTGCTTGTGCCAGCACCATCTGGTATGAATTTGTGATAGTTATTTTGTCTAAAAGGCCTGTAAGTTCTTTACAGATATGGTGTGTGGCAACGCAGCAACAGCATTAATATGTTGGCGCAATAGTTTGCTGCCAACACACGACACTTCAAAACCCAAATAAATAAACTGTGGCTTGTTCAAATTGCACTTCAACCCTACAGACTCTAAAACAGAAAACAGAGCATCAAGGTTCTGCAAATGTTCCCCTGTAGAAGCACCAGAGACTACTATGTCATCTAAATAGTTGATGCAGCCTGGAACTGATGCAATAAGTTGCTCGAAGAAGCATAGGAAAACAGCTGATTCACTTGTCACACCAAAAGGCAAATGCTGGTATTGATAAAGCCCAAACAGGGTACTAATAATGAGAAGGAGTTTAGATTCCTCATGAGTGGCAGCTGTAAATATGCCTCTGCTAAATCAATCTTTGAAAAATAACGCCCCCTCCCCCTCCGATAATTTTGCTAACAGCTCATCATGGCACAGCAAAGGATAGGTGTCAAAGATTGACTGTGCATTAATAGATTTTTTAAAATCACTGCAGAGGCATAATTTACCAGTAGGTGTTTTGACTATCACCAGTGGTGCTGATAATTCAATGGAATAAATAGGTCAAATCATACCAGGGGATCATCTAATTCTGCTTTTATTTGATCCTGTAAAGTTATCGGTACCAGGCAGGCCTGGAAAAAATGGGGCTGGCAGACTGTCTTATCGTAACATGAGCCAGAAATTCTGCTGCACAACACAGCCCTGGAGAAAATGAGAGGAAATTTCCACAGAGAGTCTCTAACCTTTGATATGGGACTTGATCAGAAACCAAATGCACTTCATCATAAATGGAGAATCCAAACCATTTAAATGCATCCAAACCAAACAGATTTTCCATGTAAGCATTGTCCACAACCAGGAATGTTAATGAACAAACCATGGCCTTGTAAGCCACAGGTGCAGAAAACTGTCCAAGAATAGGAATCTGTTGTTTGTTATACAGTAATTCATCAGCTTCTATGATGCTGGAGTCAGAGGGGGATAACCCACAACCACATAAGCCTGACAATTCACCAATGTTGCTGCTGCACCCGTGTTCATTTGCATTCTCAATGATTTAAGACAAGCACTTCAGAGTATTACTTTCTTTGAGACACCATCACTGCTGACACACTATTCACACCCACATTCATTTCATGTTCATTCGGGTTTAGAAAGGAGTTATATACAGAAGCAATGTGTCCTTTCTTATGGCACCTATTACATGTTGCCTAGTACTTGGGACATGTTGTCTGTTTGTGTTGAATGAAGCAGTACGTTCCTTTTCAAACTGACTGAAGGCTGAGGGGTGAGGGGTGAGGGGAGAGGGGGGGGAGGGTGAGAGAGGAACTGATTTCTGAAACTTTAGACCAGGCTTCTATTTGACTACCTGCAGCCCGTGAAACTTCAAATGACTAAGCTATGTTTTATACTTCTATAAGCATAGGATTTTCACACTGTAGACCTCACTCTAAAACTTCCTTACCAGGAGCAAAACATGTAATTACATCACAAACTATTTGACCTGCATTGAATTCTTTATGAACATTTGACACAAAATTACAATGGCTAAGTCCATGTTTTTCTTCTGCCCATACTGTGTATGAGCGTTCTGGCAACTTTTGCCGGCAGTAAAACTCCACACAAGCAGCAATAACATGAGTACGTTTACAGTAATAAGCAGAAAGTAACTCACACATCTGATCTAAAGAAAGACTTCACGGTTCTTGTAAGGGGACGAGCTGACACAACAACTGATACATGCAAGGTGAAATCCATGACAAAAACAGGGCCTAGTAGAAGTTTCCGTCTGTTATCCCAAAAGCCTGGCGTTTCTTGTAAGCATCCCATCCTTCTGATGCATTGTTGTATACAGGGAATGGCGGAAAATACGTTGTTGTTGGGACCACAGGTTGTGCCAATATAGTCGCTAAACTGGAAATACTAACAGTCAGTGCCTGCTGTTGTTCGAGAAGAGATTTAACACTGCTTGCGTGAAAATTAAGCTCAAAAGACCAATAACCCAAAAAGTGTTTTAACCCAAGAACACTGAAAATTATTGCTCGAACTGTACACCCACACATACACACGGAAGGCAAGGTAAAAGACAATTAACAATACATATGTGGCCAACACAGTCTTGCGCTCTGGCCTGTATAGTAATTAGTTCCAACAGGGAATGCAGACAGCAGGCAGCGGATGCAACAGCTGTCATATTAGCAGGCCAGGTGGCCTCTAGTGGGCAAACCAAGCAGTAACTCCATGCGCGACCTGTGAAGCGATGTACACACAAAACTGGCAGTTAGCACCTGCATTTTGGAACCTTACAAACTCACTACAAAAGAGGTATTACAGTAAACTTCCACTCAACTAGACATTCCATGCATCACCACTGGAACTTGTTGTTTATTGTTTATTTGCTGGAAAATCCACTGTCCATTCATGCCCCCCTCCTCCCCTTCCCAGCCACCATGAATCATGGACCTTGGCATCAGTGGGTTGGCTTGTGTACCTCAGCAATGCAGAAAACAGTATCACACAATGGAGAGATATCTGTTGAGAGGCCAGACAACCATGCAGGTCCTGAAAAGGGGTAACAGTCTTTTCAGTAATTGCAGGGCCAACAGTCTGGATGATTAACTGACCTGGCCTTGTAACATCAACCAAAATGACCTTGCCATGCTGGTAATGCAAATGGCTGAGAGCAATGGCAAACTACACCCATAATTTTTCTCAGTGGTATGCAGCCCTACTGTATGGTTAAATGGTGATGGCATTCTCTCTCATAAAAAAAACTTTTGAGGGAAAACAGGGTGTGGACTACTAAGGAGGATGTTGTCATCAGGAGAAATAAAACCAGTATTCTACAGGTCGGAGCGTGGGAAATCCCTTATTCAAGCTGACAGATTAGTAATTTTAAAAAAAGGTAATGGGTACGTTGAACTTAGATGTAGTAGGAATCAGCAAAGTTAGTGGCAGGAGGGTGTAATGTAATTAACTGTCGGAGATAAACTTTATCTCATGTGAAAAGTACGATGCCCACAGTAAAGAGCTAAGGTAACTTCATTATGTTGCCAGAAAGTGTGTTTAATTTATTTAATTATGAATATTTACTTTTATGATAAATAATAGATTCGTTTGAGATGTTAAATGTTGTATATTTATATGTATCTTTGGAGTTTATTAAGGTCAGTAGACCAAAGAATCTGGAATGCAGGAATGTCTGCAACTTCCGGGCACATTTTGGCTTGCCCGCCACTTCTTTGTCGGGATTGGAGGGAGATGGACGTGTTTACGTGACCAGTACAGTGTAATGCATTTAGAGTATCAATGTTCATAGTGAAAATGTTGTAGTTACTAAACAAAAAGTATGAATAAATATAATTTTTAACTGAAAGTATTTTGGATCCGGTAGTGTTTATTTCAAACAAGAAGAAAACCCAGGACATGCTTGTTGAAGTAATTATTTTGCAGGCAAAACTTCGAAAACCCCTAGACAAATGAGATCTGCAGTGTGTAATCTTTCAGCAGCCACTAATAAATAAGTCTTGCTGAAATTGTGCTGGAACTACTCGTATTATTCTCATTCAAAGACACGTGGTGAGAGTGTGGTCCTACCACAATATACCACGTAAGATTCCACAATTGTTCAGTTGTGAAGAAACGAGATAGGCAACAACCAGTACAAGGGACAGGACTTCTTGTCAGGAGAAAACAGGGTTATAAATACAAAATCAAATAGGGGTAATGCAGGAGTAGGTTTAATAATGAACAAAAAAAATAGAAACACAGTTAAGTTACTATGAAGAGCAAAGTGAACGCATTATTGTACCCAAGATAGACACAAAGCCCGTGCCCATCTCAGTAGTATAAGTTTATACACCAACTATCACTGCAGATGATGAAAAGATTGAAAAAAACGTGTCATGAAATAAAATATATTATTCAGATAGTTAAGGGAGATGAAAATTTAATAGTCAAGGGGGACAGGAATTCAATAGTAGGAAAAGGAAGAGAAGGAAAAATAGTGGGTGAATATGGACAGTGGGAAAGGAATGAAAGAAGAAGCTGCCTGGTAGAATTTTTGCACACAACATAATTTTATCATCGCTAATACTTGGTTTAAGAATCATTGAAGAAGGTTGTATATGTGGAAGAGACATGGAGACACCGGAAGGTTTGAGACTGATTACATAATGGTCTGACAGAGATTTCGGAACCAGATTATTTTACTGTGAAAGACATTTCGAGGGACAACTGCAGACTCTGACCACTATCTATTGATTATGAACTGTGGATTAACACTGAAGAAACTGCAAAAAAGATAGGAAATTAAGGAGATGGGACCTGGATAAGTTGACAGAAGCAGAAGTTGTTGATAATTTCAGAGGGAACATTAGGCCACAATGGACAAGAACAGAGGAAAGACATGCAGTAGAAGAATGAGTGGCCTCGAGGGACAAAACAGTGAAGGCAACAAAGGATCAAATAGGTAGAAAGGTAAAGCCTACTAGAAGTCCTTGGATATGACAAGAGATATTGAATTTAATTGATGAAAAGAGAAAATATAAAAATTCTGTTAATGAAGCAAGTGAAAGGGAATACAAACATCTAAAAATGAGACTGACATGAAACGTAATATGGCTCAACAGCAACGGCTAGAACTTAAATGTAAGGATTTTGGGGCATATTTCATTAGGAGGAAGATAGATACAGGAAAATTAAAGAGGTGTTTCGGGGAAAAAGAAGCAGCAGTATGAATTCGAGAGCTCAAATGGAAAATCAGTGCTAAGCAAAGAAGGGAAAGCTGAAAGGTGGAAGGAATATACAGGTGATGTATACAAGAGAGATGAACTAGAAGGCAGTATTATAGAAAGGGAAGAGGATGTAGATAAAGATGAGAGACAAAATATAAGAGTGCAAGAAGAATTGGACTGAGAAATGAAAGACATCAGTCAAAACAAGGTCCCTGGAGTAGATGATGTTCTGTCAGAACTACTGAAAGCCTTGGTAAATCCAGCCATGACAAAACTCTTCCATCTTGTGAGTAAGGTGCATGAGAGAGGTGAAATACCCTCTGACTTCAAGAGGAGGAGAAATGTGGAAACATGCGAGCCAATGCATGACTTCTCTTAAAAGACGGGTCAAGGAAAGGCAAACCTATGTTTACAGCATTTGTATACTTAGAGAAAGCTTTTGACAAAGTTGAGTGGAATACCCAATTGAAAATTCTGAAAGTAGCTGAGGTAATATACAGGGGGCAAAAGGTCGTTTACAAATTGTACAGAAACCAGAAGGCAGTTATAAGACTCGAGGAGCATGAAATGAAAGCAGTGGTTGAGAAGGTAGTGAGACAGAGTTGTAGCCTGTACCAAATGTTAGTCAGTCTTTACAATGTGCAAGCAACAAAGAAAACCAAAGACAAATTTGGAGTAGGAATTAAAGTTCATGGAGAAGAAATGAAAACTATAAGGTTTGCTGATGACATTGTAATTCTGTCAGAGACTCCAAAGATTTGGAGGAGCAGTTGAACGAAATAGATAATGTCTTCAAAAGAGATTGCAAGACGAATGTCAACAAAAACTGAAAGTCAGGTAATGGAATGCAGCCAAATTAAATCAGGTGATGCTGAGAGAATAAGACTAGAAAGTGAAACACTTAAAGTTATTGATGAGTTTTGCTGTTTGGGCAGTAAAATGGCTGTTGACAGCCAAAGTAGACAGGATATAAAATGCAATCTGGCAATGACATGAAAAGTGTTCCTGAAGAAGAGAAATTTGTTAACACTGAATATAGATTTAAGTATTAGGAAGAGTTTACTGCATGTATGGAAGTGAAAACATGGATGATGAACAGCTTAGACAAGAAGAGAATAGAAGCTTCTGAAATGCTGTGCTACAGAAGATCGTTGAAGATTAGATGGGTAGATCACATCACTAATGAGGAGATACTGAATAGAACTGGGGAGACAAGAAATTTGAGGAACAACTTGACTAAAAGAAGGGATCAGTTGATTGACACATTCTGAGAGATCATGGGAACACCAATTTAGTATTGGAAGGACATGTTGAGGGTAAAAATCATAGAGGGAGGCCAAGAGATGAATACAGTAAGCACATTCAGAAGAATGTAGGTCACAATAGTTATTCAGAGATGAAGAGTCTTGCACACGATAGAGAAGAGACAACAACAGCAACAAAAACAACAACAACTCTACTGTAATGGAAAACGAGTTATCTCATTTTGGATTCCAATAATTTTGTAATATCTCTCATAGTGCATCCTCTGTGATAATCTTCTGAAAGCTCTCCAAGTGTATGCCATTTGTATCTAGTCAGCAATGAACTGAAATATTTGGGTAAAGGTCCTTTCTTGAATTTAATGATTATTGCCTGCAAATACATCTCGTTTCTGGGAAAGTATGTAAAACAATAAACTAGAATGCATGCAGTTCTTTGAAAATGTGAAACCGAAATTTTAAGCTGCTAATGGTTAAAGAAATAACGAATTTCTCTGCATTCAGTGACTGGAAGCTTTTATCCACACATTCCCTCATCATCACCATCACAGGGTATCCACACATTCCCTTATCATAGCCGTCACAGGGCTCTTCCACGCACTGAAAAATCTTAGTCTTAAATGGATTGTTAGGGTTTAAAAATAAATGGTCACTCACACAGTATTATAGAAGGATCAGGAGGTAAACAAATGCACACTGTAAATTAATATCAGTAGAATTAGGTGTGAATCCTAGTACTACATCCAGATTTAAGCTTTCCGCATTTTGAATAAATGTCTGAGTGGCATCATTATCTTGTACAGCCTCGTTCTTCTCAAAAATATGGGAACAAAGAATACATCACAGGGAGAGTTCCCATCTCCACAATTCAGAGAAGCTCATATTTTTAGCATTATTCCTACCAAAGACTGATACACGTTTAGCTTTCAGCAAAAGCCTTTTTCAGAAAACAAAAAACAACACACATTCATTCAGACGAGCAAGCACATCTCGCGCACATATGACCGTTATCTCCGGCACCTTGGACCACAATGCAATTGTCACATTGAACAGAACCAGCAATGTGGAGGGTGCAGGAAAGGGGAAGAGGAAGGGGAAGGGGAAGGGGAAGGGATAGTAGAGTACGGCTGGCACCAGGGGTAGCATCGTGAGGCTGTGGGGCAAGAAGTGGGAAGGGAAGGGTGGCAGGAGCAGGAAATGGTAAAAGAGAGGAGCAGGGAAGGGGAAGACAGGTGAGGTGAGTGCACTGGCACAGGGCAGCACACAAAGTGGATGTGAATAGGGAGGAGCTGATAGAACAGAGTGGGAGGAAACTATTGGGTGGAGCGTGTGGGGACAGTAGGTTACTGTTGGTTGAGGCCGGTATAATTTTTGGAGCAGAGAATGTGTTGTAAGGGTAACTCCCATTTGCACAGTTCAGAAAATCTGGTATAGGAGGGAGGTACGAGATGGCCCAGATTGTAAAGCAGCCACTGAAATCAAGCATCTTATGTTCAGCTGCATGTTGTGCCACAGGGTGGTCTATTTTTGCTCTTGGCCACAGTTTGGCAGTGGCCACTCATCATTGTGGACAGCTGGTTGGTAGTCATACCAATAAAAAAAGCTTTGCAATGATTGCAGCTAAGCAAATATATTACATGGCTGCCTTTCCAGGTGGTGCAGACTCTGATGGGGCAGGACAGGTCTGCGACAGGAGTGGAATTGGAACTGCTTAGTGGGTGCATTGAGTATGTCTTGCAGCTGGTCCTCCACAAAGATATGATACCTATGGCAACGGGTTGGGATGATGGGAAGATGGGGGATGTGTGGAGAAATGGCACGGGAAATCTGTTGAGGACTAGGTCTGAGGTAACATCCTTCCCCAGGTCACCAACCTTTCAGCAGAAGAAAGGACAGCAATACACAATCTCAAAACAAATCCTGACCTAATCATCCTATCTGCAGACAAAGGTTCCACCTTTGTCAATATGAATGAATACCTGATGAAAGCCTCTGCCAATTATCTGACTTCGCCACCTATACACTCAGCTGAGGGATCCCATCCTGGAAGTCCAACATAACCTCCAATCCCTGCTTAAAGCCTTAGGCTCTTCTGAGAACATCTCCCCTATATGCTCCCCAAAATCCACAAACCCAACAAACCTGGACACCCCCTGTAGTTGGTTATTATGCCACCACTGAAAGAATTTTGGCTGTCACTGACCAACACCTCCAAACAATTGCCTGCAATCTAGTCTATGTCAAAGATGCCAACCACTTCCTGTGTTGACTACCCAACACTGCCACCTCTTTACCTACTGGATCCCTACTCCTTACTGTTGATGCCACTTCCCTATACACCAACATCCCTTACGCCCACGATCTTGTCGCTAAGCAACACTACCTTTCTCAACATTCTTCAGGCTACAGATCCACCACCTCATTCCTCAAACACCTTTCTAACTTTATCCTAACTCACAGCTACTTCTCCTTTAAATGGGCCAACTAGAGGAGACCTTCCTTGCTCTCCAAAACACCAAACCCCAAGTCTCGTTCTAGTTCAGGTTCATTGATGATACCTTCATGATCTGGACTCAGGGCGAAGACACTCTATCTTCGTTCCTTAAAAACTCAACACTTTCCATTCAATCTGCTTCACCTAGTCTTTCTCAACATGCTACTTTCCTGGAAGTGACCACCTCTCTGATGGCTCCATCTACACCTCATCTACACCTCAGAGACTTGGCCACCTGTGAAAGCAGCCATGTCATATACTAGCTCTGCTGCAATCATTGCACAGCTTTTTATACTGGTACGACTACCAACCAGCTGTCGACAAGGATGAACAGCCATCACCAAACTGTGGCCCAGAGCAATGTAGATCAACCTGTGGTACAACAGATAGCTGAACACAGAATGCTTGACTCAAATGGTTGCTTCACAGCCTGGGCCATCTGCATCCTCCTCTCCACCACCAGCGTTGCTAAACTGCGCAGATGGTAATGATCCTTACAACACATTCTCCATACCTAAATTATCCAGGACTCAAGCTGTGGTAGCTTACTGTCCCCACACCTTCCACCCACAAGCCACATTGTACCAGCGTACTCATCCGTGCCCAATACACTGTCATGTGACCATGTGGACTGTTGATGCCTCAAATTCTCCTCACCAATAATTATAATTATTCCTATTGATCCCACATCCTCCCTCATCATCACATATCTTCATGTTTTATTTCCTACAGCTACCTGTGCCACACAAACATGTGATCCTCGACCTAACCAATCCCCCTTCTCATCCTCTTCCCTTATCCCAATACACACATTTCCCATACCTCTTGCATTCCCTTTCTCCCATGTTTTTGTATGTTTTTAATGTATTTGTGTGTATTTTTACACATTTTCACACATTTTGCTATTTTTACAAATTTGTGCATATTTTATATATCACTGTGTGATTTTGCATGTCTTTTCATATTTTTATGCTTCTTTTCTGTTATGCTGCTACCCTCACATTTCATTTTCCTTCATTTGCCCACTTCCGTATCATTCCACTTTCCCTTACGCCATGCCTGTCACAATGGACCCCTGCTCCAGCATTCTGCACCAGTTCAGAATGTATCCCTTTCCACGGCTAAAACGCAGTCCCACATTCTGTTTCTTAAATATTGTCCAAACCATGGAATCCTTCCCAATCCATAAAAACTCTTTTCTCTGGAACTAACTCCTCCTTTCACACTGTTCTTCATATTTTCTGATTCTGGAAAGCAACATGGTAAAATTGGAACAGAGACGGGAATAGAGATGATAACAACAGCACAAACAGGATGGGGTATTAATTTAGGAAACAAAAAGCTAGCTTGGGCCCCATCATCGATCCGCAAGTTAGAAGCTTATGAAACAAATAACAAATGGACCAGAAGTTACAATAATACTGACACACAAGAAAAAAACACCACTGGAGTGATCAGTAGCTACCTTAAAGATATGTGCTATCCTGTTAACATTATATCTATTGAGAAAGAAGTATGTTCACCAGGTAAGGCAAAACACGCAGATAAAGTAAGGGAGTGCATAGAAATTGGAAGAGAGGATTCAGAAGAAATTAGTTCATCAGAATTCTATAACTGGGTAGAGACTTGTCATTTGTTGGATGCTGAAGCAAATGATTTATGTAATGATTTTGGAACTCAGAAACTAATGGAAGAAACAGGTAAGAAAAAAGTGAATACTGTGTTAATTGACAGCAACTTAAGTGAAGCTATGTATTTAAACAATAACGAAGTAGCGAATGATGATATTCGTAATATGTGTGGTGATACTGATGGCATTCGTGATAATATTGATGACAATGAATACAATGGATTGAAGGCAAGCGATGACGAGTACAATAATGAAGAAGAAAAGTACTTTGTTTATTTTAAAGAAGAATTGGAGGCATAGGTATTAGCCAGGATGCACACGCATAATAGTGGCAATCATGTTGTAGAGGTACCCAGCAAATGAAACTTTATTAAATTAGTAGTAAGGAGGTATGTATAGATGATCATACTAATTCAGTTACCAGTTATGACATTGACAGTAGATGTCTTAATAATATGAATTAAAATTAATCTTTTTATATAATATGTAGTTAAATAGTGATGCTACTGAGAAAGTTGAAAGTTTTGGAAAGATGATTAAAAATCTGTGTTCAACTTTATCCAAACTGTTGGTATCAAATTAAATATGTTATTTTAAGGCAACTTAAAGGACAGTACCATAGTGACGGTACATGTGAAACATGTAAGTGTACATGCATTGAAATTCTCAGTGACAATGACAATGATGTCTGTGTTAATTAATGAAAGTCTACCAAGGCACTGAAATGGTAAGAACAACAGTGATTTTGAAGACATAATGAATAGCTTGCAACATGCTTGCACAGGACTTTCACCTTTTGAAGTCATGTTTGATAATAAAGTAGCAAATCTTATAATCTGAATTAGCAGATTTTCCACCATGTGCTGCCATGTCTGCTCAAGAACATGAAGCAATTGTGAAAGAAACCATGAAAAAGCAGGGAGAGATATGAAAGAAGAGAGATGATAGTAACGTTAAAATAACTAAATTCAACACTGGAGACTATGTTCTTGTTAAATCACTTGAGAAACCTAAAATTTTAACGTCTGCATTAAAAACGTTCTTCAGCATCTATATCGGTCCATTTGAGGTCATAGCGAACCCGCATCCCAATGCTTACTGGTTGATTTATCCAAATTCTAAAAAAAACTTCTTGGACTAAGAAATGCTACCTCAGTGAAGCCATAGTAACAAAAAGTTTTCTACATTATTTAATGAACTACGTAGTTATAGTTTCCCATAAATTTTCCTGTAAACAATTTGAATGTGGTAACTTATTATGTTTGGTTATGCTATGTCACTTTTCTACATGTTGTTAATAAGTCAAGATTTGTATTTTATTATGTCCTTTCACAAAAAGTATTAGCTTTTTTACAGTGTTATTTGTCAATGTTTGGAGTAATGTTTTAACTAACTGCTCACTTAAAAAGCTGAAGCTTTGAGTACAAGTCGCAGTCAATTCCTGAGCATGTATTATCCACTTCTTAACACAATTTTCTTTGCGGTATATAATGAGTTAGTACTTGTGACATTTCCATGGTATATATTAATCATGATTTTTGCGTAAAAAGACTATGGAATCTGAAAAATGACCATTACTGTTTACAACATTTATTTCTGCTGTCTAGAATTAGTTGTGATCCAGTGAAAATTTACGATATTTCTTGTGTACTAGTCTTGGGAATGTTGTAACATCAAGTTGAACACATATATTTCAAAACGACACAACACATATAAGTCACAGAGCAAGTTGACAAGCAATCCATGTGAAAACGGTAACATTCAAATGAGCACTGAGTCCAAGTCTAGCGGCCGCTGCCTGGCTGGCCGCTCTGGTGGCACAGCTGCTGTATGGCTGGCAGACAGCGCCGCACGTAGAGGACGCGCGTAATTGCGCGGCGGCACTTTGATCGGCGAGTCACAACACTTTTCCCCCCTTTGAAATTGTTGCACTGGTCTTGATGGAGGTGGCCTGGAGATAGCTAATGTCTATAGGCATTATTTGACTGGCCGTAAAGTATCGAGGAGGAGGCTTCCCGTACGGACGGAAGTGTCCCCGATGATAACGGGTCGAGATGACAGGAGACGTAGGGGTCGAATCTGCTGGGGCCCCGTGCACCAATCTGCCCATTGCGGCAAGTCCAGTTGATATAACAGGAGACATGGGCGATGTGTCGGCATCTGTAGGAGGAGGAGGCGAGGAGATTGGCTCCGACAGAGGATGGTCATCCGGTTCCTGCATGGGCACGTCTGCTGGTGGCATCCGTTCTTGTGCTGGCACTGCGATGACTGTGAGAGGGCTGCGTTGTGAGTATTGAGAGATGCCAAGATCCCGAGCATCAGGTAGAGCCGAGGTGGTGTAGCGGCATTCGGAACAGGCGTTGGCGGCACACGAGGCCGAAGCTGGTCCGAATGATGCACTGTAACACCTGTGTCCGTCTGGATTTCATACAGGCGTCGGCCACGGTGTCATAAGATGCGGTCCGGACTCGATTTTAGCCGCCTGCCATATCCCAGACAAGGTCGTCAGCGGTGAACCGGCCAATTGAAGGCAGGTGGAAGGCCGCAGAAGATGAAGTAGCGTGCAGGGCTGTCGGCCATGTAAGAACTCAGCCGGGCTGTGGTCGCCCATGGGGGTGAAACAGTAAGACGCCAGAAACTGGAGAAGCACATCATCAGCAACAGAAGAAGTCAGAAGTTTCCGCATCTGAGCCTTAAATGTGTGGACCAGTCGCTCAGCCTCACCGTTTGATTGTGGATGGAACGGCGGGGTCGTGACATGCATAATGCCGTGCTGAGCACAAAAATCCGCAAATTCGGAAGAGGCAAATTGCAGACCATTATCAGTAACAAGAGTAGAGGGGAGGTCTTCCAAAGAAAAAACGCGGGCGAGAGCACTTGTGATTGCCGCGGTGGTAGGCGACGTGCAACGGACAATGAAAGGAAAGTTAGAGTAGGCGTCAATTACGAGGAGCCAATAAGTACCTAAAAAGGGTCCCATGAAGTCAGCATGAATAAGCTCCCAGGGCTTCTCAGGCAAAGGCCACGGTGATGCACAAGGGCCGCAGGCAGCGACCATGTGTGCAATTTCAGAGTCGATGCCAGGCCAGTACACATGACGGCGCGCCAGAGATTTTGTGCGAGACACACCCTAGTGCCCTTGGTGAAGGAGGTGCAAGACCGAAGCACGCAAAGATGCAGGTACCACAACACGCGGCGAAGCATTGTCAGTGGAAAGGAGGATAACACCACCCCTAGCCATGAGGCAGTAGCGCAAAGCGTAGTAGTTCCGCAACGGATCAGAAGTCTTAGCGGATGGGCGATCTGGCCAACCCTTCTGAATACAGCGTAAAACCCGGGAGAGGGTAGGGTCACAACCCGTAGCAGCCGCCAGCCGGTCCTCGGTGATGGAGAACCTGTCTACAACCCACTGCTCGGCAACATCCAGGTGGAAACACAGGCATGGGGCCTGTTTCAGCGTAGTCTTCAATTTCTGGAAAGCCGCATCGCATGACGCGGACCAGTGAAAGGGTACGTTTTTATGCAACAGGCGATGCAACAGCTGAGCCACCGAAGCAGCAGACGGTAAAAACTTGTGATAGTATGCTATTTTCCCCAAGAAGGCCTGCAGTTCCTTAACAGGTGTAGGGCGAGGATGGGCATCGATTGCAGCGACAGTATGCTGAAGCAGACGAATACCATCGTGAGAGAGTTGAAACCCCAAGTATGTGATATATGCCTGAAAAAATTTTGATTTCTGAAGATTACTCTACAGACCGGCAGTCTGTAAGACATGAAAAAGTGTGCAGAGATATTGAAGATGTTCATCAGTGGTGGAGCCAGTGACAACAATGTCGTCCTGATAATTTATACACCCAGGGACAGTGAGCAATAATTGTTCCAAGAATCGCCGAAAGAGAGCAGCGGCCCTGGCAACCCCGAATGGCAATCGTTGGTATTGATAGAGGCTGAAAGGCGTGTTAAGGACCAGAAACTGCCGGGAAGCAGTGTCGAGAGGAAGTTGATGATAAGCTTCTGACAGGTCAATTTTAGAAAAATACTGGCCTCCAGCAAGTTTAGTGAACAATTCTGCAGGTCGAGGCATAGGGTAAGTGTCTATAAGGCATTGAGCATTTACAGTGGCTTTGAAATCGCTGCAGAGACGAATATTACCATTTGGCTTAGCAACGACAGGAAAGGACCACTCACTGGAAGTGACAGGAAGCAAGACCCTGAAGTAGTGAGATTATCCAGCTCCCGTTTGAGCTGATCATGAAGGGCCACAGGAATGGACCGAGCCCGAAAAAACTTAGGCCGAGCAGTGGGTTTGAGCATGATATGAGCTTCAAAGTCGTTTGAACCCAGGAGAAAAAAGGGATGAAAATGTCGTCGACAAGGAATTCAATTGAGCATAAGGAATTGCATCAGAGACAGACACTTGAGATGCAGCGAACAGTTGAAACTAGCCAGTACTGTGGAATTAAACATTTAGTTTAAATACATTGACTGCCTCTGCGGAAAAGGTTAATAAAAGTCAAATGTCTTTAGCAAACAGACAAAAATAACTTCATTGTTCTGCAAGGCGATTAATGCTTGACTGTCAGAAAGGTGGAAATAAAATTAAATCTGAAACTAATGACAAATTTCAGCCTTCCGTAATTATGTGAATGCGTTTTAATTCACTTGATAGCTCCTGGCCACAGATATCCGTTAAGTTTTCATTCGACGTGAGAGTAAACAAAGGGGAAACAGCAAAATCACCAAATGTAAACACGGGTCATGTGGAGACTACCCAATATATCTCTGCGCATCAGCCTCGGATCTACGACATTTGGGAACCGGGTCAATACTAAAAAGAATACAATTTTCAAAATATGTTCATCTTGTAGCGCACAAAGTCTGAAACATAAAACAAATGTATTCGAGGAAATGTAAGGCATATTATTTCGTCTTAAGTATGCCAAAGTGCAGTGCCACGCCTCTTCATAAAGCATTTTTCTACCGCACGTCCAAACTATATTCAGGAGAGTGGAAACTGAAATGTCCTATGGTGCTTCTCCTGCCCCCAGTCCACCGGTTTGACAGCCTGCCCCTCTTTAAAAAATCTCACAATTAATAGTGGATGGGATTATTTGTAATCGAGAGAACAAGAACTCTTCAGAAAATCTGAACTCTTTATTGCCTACTAGTTAATAACTTGCTGTTTTGTGTGACATAAAATTAAGTATAGGATATATAAAACCAATACTAACAAGGGATAAGCAAGAAATTACACATTTCTTCAAACCTTAGCTCGTAGCATTTTTTTCTCTCTAATCTTGCTACAGCTTTACATGGCGTGCTTTCCTTTCTGCGAAAGAATTACCTCATCAAAGTTCGTCAAACGTTTTGCTCCATGAAAAATGAAATGTCATTATCTATACTCAAGCCTGGTGTGGTTTCTCGATCTGATTACGTCTATTTTACCACTGTCTGCTGGATAAAACAAAATAGGCCGTTCTAATTCGGCAGCAGTTTAGTAACACAACCAAATAAACGAGACTGTTTTGGCACAAATGGCCATTTTTATAACACGACAGAATATAATCCACGAAGTACCAGTATCACATGCCTATTAGGCCTACTACAAGCAAAAAGCTTTATGTGAGGAAATAGTTTTACATTTCATTCATATGCACCAGCTTCTCAAGCATGAGATCGAAAAGTAGTATTACGAAATTTTTATATAAATTTGGAATCGTCTTATTCTTCCATAATTTGTGTGATGTCCCCGTTTCTTCTCCTTCCTCGTTCTAACAAACAATCTTGTCATCACCAATTCTGTAGCTATTCCTGCCACTACCAAAATTTGTTCGCCGGTTAACTTCACTAACCCTGCCAGAATCACAGGTTTAGTTATCCCGCGATTATTTTCCGGTTAGGCGTTATTACGTGTTCGAGCAACACGTTTTCCACATTACTTCCAGAATAGAACTTACGCGGCTGCTAGCTGGGGACTGTACTACTGGTCCTTACTAGTGTAGCAATCTGGCCAAAAATTTTCTGTCAAAATTTCATTTTCTTGGATACACCAAGAAGATAATATGTAATCTTTCTCACCTGTTATTCCTGTCAGCCATTTATTTCCATTCTGGTAGTCTGAATCTATGGATTTTGCTAGTAACTGTAACAATGCTGATCATTCGCAAACCCAATCAACCACATAATCGGATATCGATTGGAATTCATCCGTTCGGCTTTACTCCGCTCAGCTCGTATAGCCCCGTCACCTTTTGTCTGCAGAAAGTTTACTTCTAGATGCGACAAGGATTCTCCTGACCAGATATCACGTACACTATGCATGCATTCATTCAAAAGTCAACTTATAATTCATTCAGAAATCAACTTAAAATGTGTTCAAAAACGTTCAAAAACCAACAGGGAAGCGTTTCAAAATCATGTGAATAATCGATAGACAAACGTGCGCTAGGTGCTAGGAGCTTTGTGAAACAAGTTTTTTTCCTCAAGAATATGAATTTGGCGCCCCTATCCCCGGTAGCATCTAGCTGCTTGCTGCGACTGCTTGCACAGCCAACAGCCATATTCCTGTAGCCAGAAGCGGGAGAATCTACTACTCAAATGTGGCTCAACTGTGCATGCGCATGAGGCCGCTCGTAACTGCTAAAACAAATCGAATGTAAACACTTGCGACTTAATGCTCATTGGATGCAATTTGTTGTTAAGAAGCATTGCATAGTCTTCCTAAAGCCTTTGACACATTTTCAATTGGCAGACGCTTGCATGATCAGTGTGCGTCATTGTTGTATTTGGCGCATTTGCTTTGCAATTTAAGTTATTTTCGTTTTTCTCTCTCTTTTATGTTTTATTGTTGAAGTATTATTCTGCTGTAGCGGGATATAGTAATATCCTTTGTTAGAGTATCAGTTCTTACCAGTCAAAATTACAAAAATTTAACTGAAAACTAAAACAATGAAAAATTCCCAGGATTCTAAAAATATCCCGGGTTTTTCCCGGTTTTCTCCCAGATGAAAAAATTCCCGGGTTTTTCGCGGATCTCCTGGTTGTCCCGGTTCGTATACACCCTGTAATATATCAACTATCTGAGGGCACTTATTGATGTATTGTCAATACTAGAAATATTGATGAGCAGTACTGATGGACCTCAAAATATTCTCAGTATTGTCAATACATACTGAACGTGTGAGGTCAAATATTGAATTTTTTCAGTTTACCATTGTGTATATCATACCACAAATTGAATTTTTGAGGAGTTTTGAACACAAAGGAATTTTAATAGGGCTATGCTTGGGTAATCATTGTGTATGACACTTTAGAATGGTCAATGGAGGACCCTCTATGACATTGCCTAATTCATTAATTTAAAAATATAGTATAGATTATGTTACATGGCAGTTCTGAAAAACGCTGCTATTTCAAAAAATACGTCATACCTCTGCAATGACTAGTAACAGTCTGCGAAATGCATGTCAGTTTCATCAAATCCATATGGCACAGGCTGTGAAGCAGTCATTGAAATGAAGGATGTCATGTTGGGCAGTGTGCTCAGCAACAGGGTGGTGCAGTTGTTTCTTGGCCACAGTTTGTCGGCGGCCATTCATGCAGACAGACAGCGTGATAGTTGTCATGCCCAATGCCGCACAGTGGCTGCAGATTAGCTTGTAGATTACATGACTGGTTTCACAGGTAGCCCTGCCTTTGATGAGATATGTGATGTTTGTAATCGGACTGGAGTCGGTGGTGGTGGGAGTATGTATGGGACAGGTCTTGAGTCTAGGTCTATTACAGGGATATGAGGCAAGGGGTTGGGAGCAGGGGTTGTGTAGGGATGCACAAGTATATTTTGTAGGTTCGGTAGACAGTGGAGTACCATGTGGGAGGGGTGGGAAGGACAGTGGGCAGGACATTTCTCATTTCAGGGCACTACAAAAGATAGTCAAAAGTATTTCTTTGTGAAATTGTTTCAATAGAATTTCTTCAGTATACTATTTCACTTTGATTTTTTTCTGAAATTCCACAATTTCTCTTACACCAAAGAAACAAAAAATGTGATATCAACATAGACAAAGGTGTGTTTTCATCTTCCAAAGACCCAGTTTCTCATGGAAATAATTTCCATTATAGAAAAAAGAGGAGGTTAGGATTTTCAAGTTCTTCTGACAACGACGTCATTGAAGACAAAGCACATGCTCAGACTGAAAGGCAAGAGAAACTAAAAACAGCTATGTTCCTTTCAAAAGAACCACTCCCGCAGTTGCCTTAAGTGAATTAGGGAAATAAAAAGAAACCTAACTCCGGACTGAGCGGCATGTATCAGAACCTCACTTCTCCCACATACAAGTCCATGTCTTAACCAGTGTACTGTCTCGATCACAGTTATTTATTGAAAAAGAAGGCCATAAACATTCTGAAAATGCTTACAACCCTAATATAAAACTAATATAACAAGTCTTTCTGCCAAGATTAAGCTACAAGAACAACTCACGGATGGAAAGTTATTTTATGCAACTGTTGCCATTTTCATTTTGATTAAAATTACTAATATTCATTGTCAAACAATGGGAAATCTAGGATACGAAAACAAAAATATTATGAAAAGGACAGATTACTACTCACCAATTAGAGCAGATGGTGAGTCACAGACAGGCACAACAGAAAGACTGCTACACATTTAAGCTTTCAGCCAAAAGACCTTCTTCTAAAGTAGAAAACAAACACACACACACACACACACACACACACTCACAATCACACACACACACACACACACACACACACACACACACACACACACACATTAACAAAAACATAACTCACACACACATGAATACTGTCTCTGGCTGCTGACTTGTGAAAATAAAATAACATATATTATCAAAAAAAAGAAAATATTCACAAAATACTTAGTGTCAATGACTAACATACCAGCGGAGTTGTGGCTAAAGCCTTGGCACTCTTTAGCCATGCTCCCAAAAGAAATGCCTCACTGGAACCCAACAGTGTGTCCAAATCACCCAGCAAACTGAGGAAATCTTCAGCATTTTTCCTGAAAGGTACCAGACTAACTATAGAATCGCTGATAATAATGTAGAACAATTTTTCACATTTTACATAAGAATAATCACTTACTGAAATGCTTGTATATCACCAGTAAAATACCCATTCCTGAAGCGTCTGTATAATCCACTTCCCAGCACTTGTAGGTACTGTCTAGTGACATCAACAACATCATGCTTGTAACATGAAGAGTTATTAAATTCCTCTGATGCTAAGAGTAGTTTATCCCATGCAAGAACAACCTCGGAAATATTGTACCATACCTGTAAATTCCACAATTCATATATAATCAATATTCTTAGCTATTTATGAACTAATTCTAGAGAAGAGAAACATATATAACAAAAATTCTGGAGCTGCTGAATCTCTGTAATGTATGACAGTAAAGAATTTTCACTACTTCTATAATGGTTTCAGTGCCAGATGTGTGTGTGTGTGTGTGTGTGTGTGTGTGTGTGTGTGTGTGTTTAGCTTTATAAAGAAGAGCTTTGTGCAGGTAGTTATTGCCCCTCTTATGACATACTTATAATACTTTTTTCAGCAACTGCTATGCAAATATGGGAAAATAAAAGTTACTTTCAAAAGACGTCCCTAAAGTGTTTGATATATGTAAGTCTAGCAAGAAAGTGGAAAATTAACACGAAAGATATTTACTGTTTCTCAAATTTTACTTAATTTTTGAGTCAGCAGTTTCTTACAGTTTTGCAAGCCATGCCATACTATTTCTATTAAAGTCTGAATTATTAATGCAGCTTACTAGACTCCTATTTTTCTGAAACATTCCAAAACATGAGCAGCAAAATGCCAACATGCTGAAGCAGTACATGCAGCTTGAAATACTTACATGGTCACTGCCCACAGGTGCAGTACTGCAGCAAAAACAGACAAACTTTAAAGAAAAAAAGTGTTAAATAACTACCATTAGCACAATCTCCACGAGAAGAACTGAAAAGTATTAAGCTGGAATGATACCAGTACTTACGTTGCGAAGCCCAGAGACCACGAATATACACACCCACAACTGTTACATGCACTATACGAAATATTGTAATATACACCCACATGCAAAAAAATCTCAAAACAAGGTGGTCCTGTATTTTCGTTATGTATAGTAAATCATATTAAATGAATCCATCATGAGGGGAAAGAACACAATAACAAATCCATAACATGTCTGCAAGATGCAGCATTAATTATATTATCCAGAATGAATTAAGAATGCCCTCTTTTCAAAGACCATCATGAATTAAAATAACAATGGCAATAAGTTGGTATGTACATTTTCAATTTTCAGAAGTGCACTAGAAGTAGTAAGATTGTACTGCAAGCAAAGTAAGTCTCTGTGGATAAACAAACTAAACTCCACACTCCTTCCATAAATGAGCTTATGACCATGTTTATGTTCAAACTTTAGTTGTGAATCATTCAACCAGTAGTCGAAGGTTATCAAGCTTAAAAGTTCCATTAAGTCCTTGACATTTTTTCTCTACAATAAAAACGAGTTGTCAGTCCTTGGATTAGACTAATATTTCATTGAGAACTGACTGGAAATAACAATAACTTTTATTGAATATAATTTACTCACAGATAAACACCAGATGCAAAGATATTAATGTATTACATTAACAGAAACAAATCTATTAAACTTCATTGGGGAACACTAGGTATTAATTTATTGTTTGTGGATCACTCTCCATCCAGTGTTGCAACCTGCCCACCATTAAATTTTCAATCGTCATAAACTTGGTCAGATATCTGACAGTAATAAATTTTCTTTACAAACAGGCAATTTAGCAATAAATCAAAGCTTGTTTTGAAGATAATTTCCAAGAATGATTGCCCACTGAACGCATCTGTACCTAACGATATATATTGAACATGCAACTCTATGTCAACCACACAACTCTATGTCAACTAAACAACTCTAGAGGCATAAATTAAGGTAAACGTTTAGCATGTTGCTGGGGAAACACAGTTTATTGTGAATAGCAATGAGAGAAATCATGGCAGTTTTGGGTGCCGATACACTCACATGGCAAAATCTAAATCCTTCGTTACATAATGTGTAAAGTGGTTTGAAATTTTGTTGGGTATTCAGATAGCTTCCAAATGATGATAGCAGGAATTGTGTAGAATGTCATGGACTCCACTCTATGAAACTTTGCTAGAAAGCTGTGGATGCTGATTTTCCTTTCCAACTGTACTGCATCCAGTGTCACAAAAGAACGTCTATAATAAAGAACACATCATTTTCACAGTTCCAAGTTATCCATCGAGAAAAGCATCATTTTAGGCTTATGTTGGATAAGAGACTATATACTACAAATGACAGCTTCTGAAACACAACTGTCCACAAACACCATGTGTGACTACTGTGGTTTCTTCAGAGAAGTCTACTACGTTTTAGTCACGAATGAGAGTGGTTCAATCACTAGCCAAAACAAGGTTGTTGAAATAGGTGACTCACATATAGCTACTGGAAAATACCAAAGAGGATGACCACTGAAAAATGAAGGTGAACATATTTGTGGGTATTTGACAGCATTGAAAGAGAATCCCACAAGTGCTTTACAGTTCAAGTTTATTGGGGGGGGGGGGTCTCCGATAAAGCACTTTTTATTGCCAGGCACAAAAGTGATAATGGCTTTAAGTCATACACACCTTTAAAAAAAGTAAGCTTTCAACACGAATTTGTGAATCATTCTGCTGAATCTGTGTTAATGGACAATCCATCTGACCACAGACAGAACATCAAACACTTGTGGAAATCTGTTAAGTCGTCAATAAAAAGAGAGGGACGTCCAGGAGTCAGGGACAAGGGACGTCCAGGAGACAGGGACAAATTCTACCTCTTACAATACCTTTATTTCCACAACTTAGGTTGCATGTAAAAAAGACCCTTCTGATACTTTCCCAATATTTCTGACTGACATAGCAGGAGTGTACCCTGGTTATGGGAAAAAAGGATTGCTGCCGGCAGCTTACACAACATGAAGAATAGTGTATGAAGATGTGGCTGATAAGTAAAGTTACTACTTTCCTTTGTAATTAATTGTAACTTAGTAAACATTTGTCTTTTGTCATTGCTATAGTGAATATATATAGGGGCTCACACAGTCGATAAGCAATCATTCCTGGAAATTACTGTTTTGAAAGTATAGAAGCACCAAATCAAACTGGTTACCTCTACACATGGCACCAAGGATACCATCCATGAACAGCACAAGCTGGTTTTTGCACACACAGTGTGTTTTAAACCACTGCTGACTTCCGTGCAGAAGTCTATTTTTCCAGGAAGTCATTATGTTTCACTTGACACAATGTTCCTAGGATTCTGATAAACATATATGCGAGTGGTATAAGATGGTAGTTCTTTGGATAAATTCCACTTCCTTTTTTGTACGTGGGTTTCACCTGCCCTCTTTTCTAATTACTTAGAACGCGTCTGTGTTCAAGGACCTACTTAGATTAGATTAAATTAGATTAATACTAGTTCTATGGATCATGAATACAATATTTCGTAATGATGTGGAACGAGTCAAATTTTCCAATACATGACACAATTAAGTTAATTTAACAACATAATTAAGTTAATATAACAACTTTTTTTTATTTTTTTAGATTTTTTTTTTCTTAATTTATATCTAAAAATTCCTCTATGGAGTAGAAGGAGTTGTATTTCAGAAACTCTTTTAATTTCTTCTTAAATACTTGTTGGTTATCTGTCAGACTTTTGATACTATTTGGTAAGTGACCAAAGACTTTAGTGGCAGTGTAATTCACCCCTTTCTGTGCCAAAGTTAGATTTAATCTTGAATAGTGAAGATCATCCTTTCTCCTAGTATTGTAGTTATGCACACTGCTATTACTTTTGAATTGGGTTTGGTTGTTAATAACAAATTTCATAAGAGAGTATATATACTGAGAAGCTACTGTGAATATCCCTAGATCCTTATATAAATGTCTGCAGGATGATCTTGGGTGGACTCCAGCTATTATTCTGATTACACGCTTTTGTGCAATAAATACTTTATTCCTCAGTGATGAATTACCCCAAAATATGATGCCATATGCAAGCAATGAGTGAAAACAGGCGTAGTAAGCTAATTTACTAAGATGTTTATCACCAAAATTTGCTATGACCCTTATTGCACAAGTAGCTGAACTCAAACGTTTCAGCAGATCATCAATGTGTTTCTTCCAATTTAATCTCTCATCAATGGACATACCTAAAAATTTTGAATATTCTACCTTAGCTATATGCTTCTGATTAAGGTCTATATTTATTAATGGCGTCATACCATTTACTGTACGGAACTGTATGTACTGTGTCTTATCAAAATTCAGTGAGAGTCCGTTTACAAGAAACCACTTAGTAATTTTCTGAAAGATATTATTGACAATTTCATCAGTTAATTCTTGTTTGTCAGGTGTGATTACTATACTTGTATCATCAGCAAAGAGAACTAACTTTGCCTCTTCATGAATATAGAATGGCAAGTCATTAATATATATTAAGAACAACAAAGGACCCAAGACCGACCCTTGTGGAGCCCCATTCTTGATAGTTTCCCAGTTTGAGGAATGTGCTAATCTTTGCATATTATGAGAACTGCTTATTTCAACTTTCTGCACTCTTCCAGCTAGGTACGAATTAAACCATTTGTGCACTGTCCCACTCATGCCACAATACTTGAGCTTGTCTAGCAGAATTTCATGATTTACACAATCAAAAGCCTTTGAGAGATCACAAAAAATCCCAATGGGTGGTGTTCGGTTATTCAGATCATTCAAAATTTGATTGGTGAAAGCATATATAGCATTTTCTGTCGAAAAACCTTTCTGGAAACCCAATTGACATTTTGTTAGTACCTCATTTTTACAGATATGTGAAGCTACTCTTCAATACATTACTTTCTCAAAAATTTTGGATAAAGCTGTTAGAAGGGAGATTGGACGGTAATTGTTGACATCAGATCTATCCCCTTTTTTATGCAGAGGTATAACAATAGCATATTTCAGTCTATCAGGGAAAATGCCCTGTTCCAGAGAGCTATTACACAGGTGGCTGAGAATCTTACTTATCTGTTGAGAGCAAGCTTTTAGTATTTTGCTGGAAATGCCATCAATTCCATGTGAGTTTTTGCTTTTAAGCAAGTTTATTATTTTCCTAATTTCAGAGGGAGAAGTGAGTGAGATTTCAATTGTATCAAATTGCATAGGTATGGCCTCTTCCATTAACAGCCTAGCATCTTCGAATGAACACGTGGATCCTACTATATCCACAACATTTAGAAAATGATTATTAAAAATATTTTCAACTTCTGACTTTTTGTTTGATAGTTTCTGGGTCACTACTCTTTCTTGCTATCAGATACATTTCCCTTTTCCGGTTACAAGACATTTTTGTACCCTTAGTAAGCCATGGTTTGTTACATGGTTTCTTACGAGTATATTTAACTATTTTCTTGGGGAGTTATAATCAAAAATGGAACTAACACACTGGTAAATTCTGTATAGAGGCTGACTGTTTTGGAGCCTTGTTGAGGTTTAGTGATTTGCAGTGCTTTTTAAAAGCACCAGTACTGATTTCTATGCCAATCACCTTTCCTGACATATGGAACTTGAATGGTGGCAACATTTCTTGATTTTTCATGATGCGACTTTTAAAGAAAGAATTCTATCATTTTGGCTTTTGTTTTGCTATTTTTTATGTTATTTTCTGTCTCATCCATTTCTGGACACATTTTTGGGTCACAGACAGTTACAACACGTAACCAAAATTTCTTGGAATATGACATCATTCCAGTGATAACATTTACTGTGGCAGTTACTGATGGCTTCAAGCATTTTGTTACGGAGAGTAAAGGCTGTTCTCTTAATTTTTGTCTGCGGCATGGTTATCAATTTTGGAGCAACTATGGCTTCCTCTTCAGGCACTTTAACAATGTTATTGATGTGATAAACTGTGGCATCCTCTAGTACAGCATCTAAAAGCTTATTGATGAGCTAGTTAGTTGGAGGTTCTGTGGGCCATTTTACATGATAGACCATAATTATGTGAAATGACTCATTTTACACTCACACTGCGAATTAATTTGTACATATAGTTAACACACATTTCAGCAATAGAAATTCTTCAACAAGATACATATAAAGGATATACCATAACATTAATATTAACAAAACATACATGTGGTGGTATATCACATCTATTGCAATGCGAAAGAGCCTGAATATGATGCTGTAGTTGCTTTGAAACTGATAGCAAATAAATAGAAAACAATAAACACAGCTAAGTGGTAGAACAATAGCCTTTCATCTCCCTAGCAAAATACACTCCTGGAAATTGAAATAAGAACACCGTTAATTCATTGTCCCAGGAAGGGGAAACTTTATTGACACATTCCTGGGGTCAGATACGTCACATGATCACACTGACAGAACCACAGGCACATAGACACAGGCAACAGAGCATGCACAATGTCGGCACTAGTATAGTGTATATCCACCTTTCGCAGCAATGCAGGCTGCTATTCTCCCATGGAGACGATCGTAGAGATGCTGGATGTAGTCCTGTGGAACGGCTTGCCATGCCATTTCCACCTGGCGCCTCAGTTGGACCAGCGCTCGTGCTGGACGTGCAGACCGCGTGAGACGACGCTTCATCAAGTCCCAAACATGTTCAATGGGGGACAGATCCGGAGATCTTGCTGGCCAGGGTAGTTGACTTACACCTTCTAGAGCACATTGGGTGGCACGGGATACATGCGGACGTGCATTGTCCTGTTGGAACAGCAAGTTCCCTTGCCGGTCTAGGAATGGTAGAACGATGGGTTCGATGACGGTTTGGATGTACCGTGCACTATTCAGTGTCCCCTCGACGATCACCAGTGGTGTACGGCCAGTGTAGGAGATCGCTCCCCACACCATGATGCCGGGTGTTGGCCCTGTGTGCCTCGGTCGTATGCAGTCCTGATTGTGGCGCTCACCTGCACGGCGCCAAACACGCATACGACCATCATTGGCACCAAGGCAGAAGCGACTCTCATCGCTGGAGACGACACGTCTCCATTTGTCCCTCCATTCACGCCTGTCGCGACACCACTGAAGGCGGGCTGCACGATGTTGGGGCGTGAGCGGAAGACGGCCTAACGGTGTGCGGGACCGTATCCCAGCTTCATGGAGACGGTTGCGAATGGTCCTCGCCGATACCCCAGGAGCAACAGTGTCCCTAATTTGCTGGGAAGTGGCGGTGCGGTCCCCTACGGCACTGCGTAGGATCCTACGGTCTTGGCGTGCATCCGTGCGTCGCTGCGGTCTGGTCCCGGGTCGACGGGCACGTGCACCTTCCGCCGACCACTGACGACAACATCGATGTACTGTGGAGACCTCACGCCCCACGTGTTGAGCAATTCGGCGGTACGTCCACCCGGCCTCCCGCATGCCCTCTATACGCCCTCGCTTAAAGTCCGTCAACTGCACATACGGTTCACGTCCACGCTGTCGCGGCATGCTACCAGTGTTAAAGACTGCGATGGAGCTCCGTATGCCACGGCAAACTGGCTGACACTGACGGCGGTGGTGCACAAATGCTGCGCAGCTAGCGCCATTCGACGGCAAACACCGCGGTTCCTGGTGTGCCCGCTGTGCCGTGCGTGTGATCATTGCTTGTACAGCCCTCTCGCAGTGTCCCGAGCAAGTATGGTGGGTCTGACACACCGGTGTCAATGTGTTCTTTTTTCCATTTCCAGGAGTGTATTTAAAGCTGACATTCCCAATTTCCATTGCCATGGAAACAACAAGAAAATTTCAAATATTGTTCTTGATGTAGCCACGTGATTTTCAATTAACATCTGTGTATCTTTGGATTCATGCTTTGGATTGTACTTATGGTGCCTTAGGCACTGCTTCTTACAAAGTTCCTCAATATTATTAGTACACCAACTTGATATCTACCATCTTCAATCATTACAAAAAGGACCTATTTTTCTTGAGCTTGACTGCCTATTTGTTTGAATCTTAACCCCAGCCCTTTATTATCTAACATAATAATACAAATTGTTTGCTATACGCATAAAAAATGAGTCCTACAAGTGTGAGTTTCAGTTCAGTTCACGTATCCACTAACACTGACAGAAATGTAGGTGACCATTCAGTGCAGCAAAATTGTTGTAATGTTCACAGTTGGTGCAAGCCCAGATATGCAGGTGAGCTAATTCAGGTGTGAAGTTGAAAGCAGAACTCTCTATAGACAACAGCCAGATTGATCAAAGTAAAAATCTGTAAACAAGGCACAGTGTCAACACAACACTGCAATGGTGCATAACCGTATGCTTCATAAGTATATGTGAACTACTGGTGGTCTAGTGTACAATTGTTCACTAAGTGCAGTACTTTACTCTTGATGACCTCTGCTAGTGATGGGCTCACATGCAGGACACCTCATTCCAATAAAACAGTCTATGCTATGACTGTTTAGATGATTCCATTTCTGAATCATTGCTCGATGGGGATATGGCGAGTTCCTTTAATGATGTTGCAGCACAGAATACAAAGGGGCAGAAGCTTTAAAAATTTTATTAAAACCCTCTCACACTACCACAGGCAAATTCAAGTCACGCCAGAGACAGAGTCAGAAGAATGAGGCAAGCTAGAATGTCACAAATGGGTCAGGCCAACAGCACTGCACAGAGTACAGATGCACTTGCAGCAGGAAGTAGACTGCGACAGAAAACCAAAGGAAGGGAGACAAGCATATTTATTAGCTAATAAGACACATTGCAAGAGACATTCTCTCTTTCATAAGAGCACATACTGAGGGACCGACACAGCAGTTAACGGCCTCTTGCTGAATATAGCAAATAAGGAGGACACATTTAATAATTACAAACAGAGCTTTGCATCACAGCCTCATGCTAGCTCCTTTTAAATACTCCAGATCTTGTCATGAGTTGATCATTGTGATTGATGGCATTCACAATAATAGCACATGATTCCATGACTGCAATACTGTACTGATTCTACGTCCTAAATGCTCCAGCACAGTCTATGGACTAGCCAAAGATGTACTCAAGATGATGGACTTCACCTGATGAACTTCAAGTTGCTCGCTATCAACCATCTACTGATGGAGGAGCTGACATCTTCTGATAACACCACATTGCGGAGCACTGCCAGTACCAAACTACAATGCAGAAGCCAGCAACAAGGCCTCGTGGGATCTACGTTCCTGTTCAACGTTCAGACACCTTTGGGTGCTAAAACCTACCGACCACATGACTACTGATACCAGGTACATCACGGATGTATCATCAAGGGTCATCGTAGAATTTGGAGCGAGACCAAGAATGCTCCAGCAGTCAGTGCAAGAACCACTTCGCGCTGGGTAATAGAAGAGATTGCTCACCAGCAGTCCGCCACAACGCCAGTGTTACTGACATCTTCTCCTGGGCATGGAAACGCTGAGGTGACTCAATGGATGTCAGATAGAATCCAACCTGCAGCTGAATGGGCAACAGCCCAGGCTGGTGTGGAAGAACGGCGACTTGTAAACATTGTGAATAAATATCTTAAGTCAAATAATGTTTTACTAGTGTTAAAAACACTTCACAGGTACCCAACAGCTATCCTGACTTCAAAGTTATCTGTGTCTGAGGAATGAATAATCTTCTCCTCATTCATTCACTGAATATTTAAACCTCTGCAGCTTATTTTTCTGGTCTTTTGTACTTCAGTATACAATTTTGCTACAACCGCATTGTAACCAATGATCTCAGTGCCCGTGTCAACATCCTCATACAGATCTTATCTGGCTGCTGCCACAGATCTGGTATATTTTAATCTTAGTGTATGGTTCTGACCCTCTACTCCTAGTAATTTTCAACAAAAACTTTATGTGTGTTTATAAGAAATTTTATCTCAACAAACAACGTGAACCTGTAACTTTCTCAATAATTAATTCAGTTGTTATCAAATGAATTCAAAACATACATACGGAGAATCTCCCAGAAATTATCAGTTACTTCTGCAGAAGCAATTGACGGCTGACAGGAAGGTTCCAACAACAAATTAGTTTCTTATTCTTGTCGTCTAAGCCATTACAAATGAAGATTCAACTCCTACTTCACTTCATTTGCATTTCTTGTCTGCTACTACAAATACATCAGCTCCCAAACCATGGAACTTGTATTTTTGCTACATACTTACATTTGTTGACTATTATCAGTTTCTAGTCATAGCAAAGTCTCAATGCTTAGTATTATTTGGGCTCCACAGCTTTTCGATAGTGCTTCAAACTTTGACTCTTCGTTGCAGGTGCTTCTCCATCTGATCACTAAAATCATGGTATTTTCACCTCTTCTGAAGCCCTCTGCAGAATTATTTGTTCTGACTGCATGGAGATATTCTATTCTAGGTGAGCTGTGTACCCATTCCACGCACAGCCATTCTCTAGTGTGTAAAACAGCCCAGATTCATTTAGGGAGACCCGCACCCCTCTATCACATGGAACAAATTTAGGAAGTAATAATCTATGTTACCAGAGAGCAGCCAAAGTTTCTGGCTCTGCCTTTACACTTAGCTCCAAATCAGAGGTCTGTGGTTTGTTTTAGAAACAATGATACAGATTGTGAGGTTTGTCAAAATACCACAAGACACGGCTAATTTGTTTTCACATTCTCACAGACCAAAGAACCACAGTTTTAATCTTTAACAAGTTCATACAAGCTGTGAAACACAGAATAAAGAAGTTGATCATAATCACCAGGTGTGGCAGTAAGTTGTGTACATCACAGATCTTTCTTGCCTAACATGCTGCCCTCATTAATTTACGTTGTTCATAACAAGAGATTGTAAGGAGTTTTTGTTACAAATTTTCAATATTTTGATATCTGAAAGAAATTCTAGTGGGGTGAATGCAAGTGTAAGGAGAGTATTTTTATTTTATTTTTTGTTCTGGTGAGATTTTGTATTTTTTTCCAGAATAAATTTCAGTCATCAGTTGCAAATAAATTTTATCACGTTTCATCAGTTTTGATAAATTAAGTTGTCATTTTCAGAGGCTTATTATTAGTTTAGCTGACAACAATACCTTCTTCATAGAAGGATAATGCCATTATATGTCCAGAAATTTACATAATTATTATATGTGATTTATTTTATACACTGACTGACAGTTTACAATAAGAGATACAAAGATGTGATTCAGTTATTATAAATTGGCAGTTAATGTTTAAAATAATCACATACAATAAGTATGTAAATTTCTGGACATATCATGGCATTATCCTTCTATGAAGAAGATATCGTTGTCTGCTAAACTAATACAAAGATTCTGAAGATAACAAATTACTTTGTCAAAACTGGTAAAGCATAATAAACTTTATCTGCAACTGATGCCTCAAATTTATCCTGAAAAAATAATACTGCAGTTGCTGAAAATTATACCACAAATAAAATAAGAGACTTGTACTGGTTTGGTGGAGAGTTTTCTTCCCCATAGGTTACATAGCAGGCAGGATACGACATGGCAGAGCCACTCTTTAAGGAAATTCCCAATGCATAAAGCTGGTCAAGAATGAGAAATAGTGAAGACATTAAAAGGAGCTGAGTTGGGGCATTTGGAACCTCAGTTGGAGATGTTGTATACATTAGTTATAGGCCATATCAGATCACCTAGAAGCTCAATTGAGAAGTCTCCAAAGTGAGAATGTTAATTTCACTAATAAAAAGGGAAGATCTGTGAAGTTCAAACAGGAAAAATAGTAAGTAAAGTAAAAAAAACCTGAAGATTCTCTATGTCAATATAAGTGGTAAACACATTACGCATGGAATGGAAAGCACTGTAATCTACACAATGCCATTTGGCGGTGGATTTTCGAATCAAAGATTTATCGTGACAATGGGAGAAGAAAGTGACATGACATTTGATCAGTTTAATTTGATTCAATGATTTCAGCACCTGGATGACATTTTATAAGACAGCACACACTCAGATGTTCACAGAGGGGACTTAGTTAAATTAAGAGTTGACACAATCACATATCTTAGGAAGGTTATCTTGGTTCTCCTGCTAAAACCAGCTTTATTTCACAATTACTGCCCTAACAAGAGAAATAATAGTTAATGAGGTTGTTTCAAATGGTGATCACTAGTTTCAGCATAATAATGGTGACTGAGCACCTCAGCCGTGAATTAAATTACTTGAAGAAATACAGCAGCTCTCTCTCTCTCTCTCTTTCTCTGTCTATTTCTATCTATCTATCTGGTGGCTAAGACACATTCCCCTTCATCATTTGGCTTAGCACAATTACACAGCTGAATGAATTTTATTTTGACTGCTGATGCAGACCCTTACGAAATAACAAAATCATGATTTTTGGCCACCTTGTTACCGAGTCATTTATTAACATCTAAATTGCTTTTAAGAGATACTTGTTCCCCCCCCCCCTCCCCCCCCCATACACACACACACAAGCACTGTTCAAACTGATCACAGTTTCAGTACAGCATTCGACATATTTTCAACTTGCCTGCTTGCTTGCTTTGGTCAGAAAGTTATGGTTTTTTCAGGCATCCAGAAATAAAAATACTTAAAAAGAGATGGACCTGATCAAACTGTCATAAGCCTGCATGTATTTCATACATATTTAACTCCATTCTATAACAATATGTCATTTTAGTCTTCTTCCTAGAATTTGGACAATTTTTTTTAAGTTCTTCTGCATATTTTTCATAATAAAATATAGATCTTCTATCTTTACACAGAGACAGAAAAGAAAAGTTCTACTTTCTATTAAAATTCCAACAGTACATTTCAAATATAATGCTCATGGATGATCTATGAAATTTTGTACTCAAATTCCTCAAAGTGCTACAAATTTCAGCAGAAAAGTCAACAATTTATATGAACAAATTACTGCCTATTTTGCATAATTAAATAAATTCAAATACAGACTTTACTTACAGGCTCACTCAAGAAAAATGATGGTGAGACGGAGATGATGCTTTGTCCACGCATAGAGTAACCTGTTGTGCAGTTATACACCGATCCCTGATGCATTGTGAAGTAAGAAGAGCAATGTATGCATAAGTATAGTGTATCAATTACAACATACAATAACGAAATGAAGTTCTGAAACAGTTGTGATTACAAAAATAGAGATGGAATGAAAGTATTATATTAAAAATTTACATATTTGAGCAGCATCATATCTTAAACATAAATTCTGTGGTTTTGGTCACTGCATTTACAGATGGTATCATATTTTTATTGTATTAAAATTCTTCTTTATCAAAGTTAATTGAAGGAAATAAATAGCATGGAATATGATGAACCTTATGTTATCAAGACCCAGTAAAGTGAAATAAAAATAGCTGTAGGCACACTTCTGTGTACTGACAACAGACCAAATATTGCAGATACCATAAATCATCTATAAAATCAACAGAATAAAACAGTAAGGACATGAATTTGCAGGATTTCCACCAAAATTCTTTAGCAAGTACTGTATGTCCTAAAAAAAGAGCAATGGCTGTAATTTCCACTTTCTAGAAATGCATAAGCAATGTAAAACAGAAAAAGCAAATAAATAGCAGAAAAATAAAACATAAAACATTCTACAGTGATGCCCTAATAGGTGGTCACAGCACACTGAATGAAAGACTACTTTAGTAATTTGATTTAGCAAAACAATGAATATGTAAAAGGAGTTGTGTGAGAGAACGCACACAGACTGATTGTGTTGTGGTTTGAATAGACAAGAAATATTAGCACCCCTGGCTCACTAGCACAGGAAAAGAATTAACACACATTACATTGTAAAGAGACTATTGTTACCTTGGAAAAAACAGGCACTAAATGTGACTAATTAACTGTCTGAGAGCAGAAAATTCTGGACAGAAATGTGCGGAGTCATACTGAGCTGATTCTACATGCTTGGCTAACCCGCTAAAAGTGCACCAGCCCAGATGTGTGGTTATTTTATGCAGGACAATGCAAGATCACACATCACCAACACTTCTCTGTCAGCAATACAGAATGTTTTTGATAATCTTTGGGAAATGTTAAAAGACAAGGTGTATGCAACCAATCCCCACCACTCAAAGAGATGGATGATAGGGTTCACCCAGTCACTTCCCTGATTTCGGCAGCCAAAATTCGTCAAGTGTTTGGTAATGCGTTCACGAAATGTCAAGCTGCTATGAGCACAGAGGGACATCATTTTGAGCACCTACTGCAAATAAAGGTAAGTTTAAGTTAATCAGATGGCAACACTGTTTATGGTTAATTCAGTGGAAGCACACGAGCAGCCGACTACCAGTGGCGCCCGGCGGGTGTGGTGGCAGCAGCCAGGGCCATGCTGTGCAACCCATGGGCCCCTCCCAGGTACCTTTTGAGAGACACCCTGTATAATACTTCTTAAATACATTACAGAGGTAAAAAAGTACTGAGTACAACAAATTAAATGTATCTTTGAAGTAAATAAATAACAAATTGTGTAACTTTTTAAGAAGTAAAACAAAATCCATGTCTTATTGTTTAAGGTACCTAACATACATATCTTTTAGTATTATTTGATTGGATAGATAAAAAATCTACTCACCAAGTGGCGGAAGAACACACAAACACACACACTAAAGACTGTTGTGATTGGCAAGCTTTCAAAGCTATTGGCTCCTTCTTCTGGCAAAAGTGTTGAAGGGGAAGGAAGAAGGGTGAAGGAAAAGGACTGGAGAGGTCTAGGAAAAGGGGTAGATTTTGGGAAAGTCACCCATAAGCCCAGGTCAGGGGAGACTTACCGTACAGGATGAGAAGGATGCAGTCCCCAACAATCAGTCTTTCCTTCTCATCCTGTACGGTAAGTTTCCCCCGACCAGCGGTTCTGGGTGACTTTCCCAAAATCTACCTCTTTTCCTACACCTCTCCAGTCCTTTCCCTTCACCCTTCTTCATTCCCCTTCAACCCTTCCGCCCGAAGAAGGAGCCACTGGCTCCAAAAGCTTGCCAATCAGAACAGTCTTTTATGTGTGTGTGTTTTGCCTCTGCTTGGTGAGTAGATTTTTTATCTATCCAATTAAATAATTTTATCAATAATTCATTGTTTTCGTTGTTATATATTTTAGTATGATGTATAGTAGAGAACATATTTTATTCACTCCTCATAAATTATTAATAGTTTATAAATTATTAACTGTAATTGATTGTTGAAAAGACATTCCTTTTCAAGAATTATGTTTTACTGTAATTTTACTTTTCATTTCCTTGCTTTGAGCAAAGCAAAGCCATTGATTATGTCATTGAAAAATTTAAGAGCCATGTGGTATTCTATCAACAGGATAGCTGAATTTGAGTCTGCTTCACCTTTACTTGACCTCAAGTACCTGTTTTGTCACTTTCAGTTTTCTGAAGCTGCTGTCACTGGAACTATCATAAATATCCTCAAAGCCATTTTGATGTTTGGATAAGCATCTTGTAACCCATACTTTGAAAATGGAGGGGAATATCCATTAAAATATCAAAATGAGAAGCTGCATCAGTGCTCCTCTCAGCTGTTTCAACTGCAATTTGAAAGCCGCTATTTTGTTAACTAGATCAGTTATATTGATATTTCTACATCTCATCTATACTCTGCAAACTACTGTGAAGTGCAATGCAATCCCATTGTACCAGTAATTAACATTTCCTCCTGTTCCATTCACATATGGAGTACAATAAGAATGACAGTTTGAATGCCTCTGAGTGTGCAGTAATTATTCAAATTTTATCCTCATAATCCCTATGTGAATGACATGTAGGGGTTTTTAGTATATTCCTAGTCATCAATAACAGCCAGTTCTTGAAACTTTGTTAATAGACTTTCTCGAGATACTTTATGTTTATATTCAATAGTCTTCCAGTTCAGTTCCTTCAGTATCCTTGTGAAACTCACGGATGGATCAAACTAACCTGTTACCATTCGTGCTGCCCTTCTCTGCATGCCCTAAATATCCCCTGTTAGTCCTATGGTATGAGTCTCACACATCTGAGCAATATTCCAGAACCAGCCGCACAGGTGATATGTAAGCAATCTTGTATGTAGACTGATTGTTCTTTCCCAGTATTCCACCTATATACTGAAGTGTACCAGCTGCTTTACCACAACTGAGCCTATGGCATCATTTCATTTCATATCCTTACAAGGTATTACGCCCAGGTATTTGTATGAGTTGGCTGATTCCAATAGTGACTCACTGATATTATAGTCACAGGATACAATGGCTTCTTCATTTTGTGAAGTGCACAATTTTACATTTCTGAACATTTATAGCAAGTTGGCAGTCTTCACACCACTTTGAAATCTTATCAAGATTTGACTGAATATTTATGAAGATTCTTTCAGACAGTACTTCATTATAGACAACTGAAACATCTGCAAAAAGTCTGAGGTTACTATTAATATTGTCTGCAAAGCCATTAATATACAACATGAAGAGCGAGGGTCCCAACACACACCTAAATTTACTTATACATCTGACAATGACTCTCCATCAAAGATAACATGCTTCATACTTCCTACCAAAAAGTCCTCAATCCAGCCACAGATTTTACTTGATACACCATATGATCGTACTTCTGACAATAAGCATAGGTGTAGCTCTGAGTCAAATGCTTTTTTGAAATCAAGAGATACTGCATCAACCTGACTGCCTTGATCCAAAGCTTTCAGTATGTCATATGGGAAAAGTGTGAGTCGGGTATCACATGATCGCAGTTTTCAGAATCCATGCTGGTTGGCTTTGAGGATGTCATTCTGTTCGAGAAACCTGATAAGTTTGAGCTCAGAATTATGTTGTAATATTCTACAACAAATCAATGTCAAGGGTATCGGACAGTAATTTTGTGGATCACTTCTGCTACCCTTCTTGTAGATGGGTGTCACGTGTGCTTCCTTCCGACTACGAGGCATGTTTCTTGTTCAAGGAATCTACAATTGAGTATAGTTAGGAGATGGGCTAACTCAGCCACAAATGCAATAGAGCTGATAGGGGTTCTACGGGACCCTGGAGCTTTGTTCAATTTTAATTATTTCAGCGGTTTCTCAACAACACTGACAGTAAATACTGATTTCACTCATCTTTTCAGTTGTACAAGGACTAAACTGGGCAATACTCCTGGGTTTTCCTTTGTAAAGCAACATTTGAAAACAGAGTTAAGTATTTCAGCTTTTGCTTTGCTAACCTCAATTACAGTTCCTGTCTTACTATGGACTGGACACGATCTTTGGTGCCAGTAACAGCCTTTTGCATATGACCAGAAAGTAGTAGTTGATGGCTTCACGCATTGCCCTCATGACAGCCAAATGCGTTTCATTCACCATCTCTCTGTCTATAGTCCCATGCTTTGTTTTACACCTGTTATGCAGTAGTCTCTGTTTCCTTAGAAGTTTCTTCACAGTGACTGTATACCATGCTGATAAATATCCCGTGTGACCCATGTTCCATAATAGTCATTTCTTTATGATGATGCTCAGACGAAATGTCACTGTGACAACACTGTGCCTTCACAGTCTTGGGCCCACGGAAAGGCTTCCCCTTCTTTCTTTGGGGGGGAGGGGAGTGGGGAGGGAGAGGAGGGTCAGGTTTTGCACCCCATCCATGCCTGCGCACTTGACAGGGGTCTATCTCATCGTGCCCTTGGTACGCCCTGAAAATGGACTGGGGAGGTGCAATGACTGCAATGGGATGATAGGAATCATCATTAACTCACAATTACTCGAATTGAAATCCTACCAAATATGAAACCCATGTCATGTAATGAGGGTAAAACTGAACTTGGGAGGAATTGGTAACTCAAGAACTAATACAACATGTCTAATTATGAAGAGGCTATTGTTACCTCAGAAAAACAGGCACTAAATGCAACTAATTAACTGTCAGAGAACAGAAAATTCTGGATGGAATACAAAATATAAGCAATGGAATGAGTTAAAACAATTTCTCTCTCTCTCTCTCTCTCTCTCTCTCTCTCACACACACACACACACACACACACACACACACACACACACACATTTCTCTAGTATAGAAGCTGGAATTAGTTGAATGTTTATCTTGGATGCAGTGGACTGAACAGGAAATAAAAAATGGTTCAAATGGCTCTGAGCATTAAGGGAATTAACTGCTGAGGTCATCAGTCCCCTAGAACGTAGAACTACTTAAACCTAACTAACCTAAGGACATCACTCACATCCATGCCCGAGACAGGATTCGAACCTGCGACCGTAGCAGTCGCGCGGTTCCAGACTGTAGCGCCTTTAACCGCTTGGCCACCCCGGCCAGCGAACAGGAAATAAGAGGAATGAGAACTGCAAGAGAGGAGGTGTGGGGGAGAAAAGTGAGGAAGTATGATATCAGTACAGGACCACAGAAACCACACTCAGATAAATGCAGGAGCAACATACTACACCACTGATGGACAGTGGTCATTCATATGGGTAGAAGTCTGGATCCTGATCATAACCTTTCAAAGTGGAATCTATCTGTTCAAGTTCCATCAGTCTTTAACACTTATCAACCTAAACCTAAAAAGCAAAATAATAATCTTATAGTACAGGTTTTCATGAACTTTTTTTTTACCAATTCACAACACACTACTTCTCCACAATTCCAATTGTCAGCAACACATCTCCCATATCACAGTCCTTGCCCTCAAAAAACTTCACGAACATGCACACTGCCACCTCAGCAGACTGTCAACCCTATTAATCTCATACTTCCACCTTGAAATTCAACTGAACTATCCACCACACTTACAAAACAATTCATAAAACCTCACTGACAACCTCTTGCAGCTGCTAAGCTGTGCCTTGCTAACTTGCTACTGCAGCCACATCCCTCCCAACAGCAAACATGCCACAGACAGACATCTAACACAGTAATCAACATAACCTCAAAGGCTCTCACCAAAGATCACACCTTTATCCTCACACCAAAATTCAGTCATGCTGGACTGTTGCTTTTCTACGATGGGAACACTTCTTTGTAAAATGTGTGACGCACTGGAACACACAACAGAAACAGTATATTACTGGCTTTCGAGCTCTTGCTCTTTCCCTAGTAGAGAAAAAGTGGATACATCTAACAAAGGAAGAGCAAGAGCTCAAAAGTTAGTAAAATACCCTTTCTGTTGCATGTTTCTATGCACCACACGTCAGTCAGCTATATGTGAGTGGTGGCCTTACATTTATTTTACCAACTATCCATCCAGGAATTTCAAGTGTTATATATTTATTTGACACATGCTCAACAGACCAATATCAGCACAAAACTAATGTCAACTTCAGCCTTCTTCAGTTTGTACCTCCATTGAACCTTGTAATTCCAACACTCCCATCTAACATGCCCTAATAACATCCTACGATATTTTAATTTCCAATCTTGCCTCAACTTCCTTCTTTACGGCCCTCCACAATTAGTCCAATTCATGGCCAAACAGGGAACCTCATTCTCCATTTCAAAACTGATACTGCCCTTATCATCCTCCCCACAGACAAGGGCATCACCACCTCGAAAAGCCACAACCATTTGCAAAAGTCAGTGATTACATGGCCAAGTGCATCAGCCATCTGTCTGGCACATGTACCTGCTGCACTCAACCCAACCCAATTCAGAAGTCGTGCACAACTTCCTATTGCTTCTCAATACCCTCTGCCCTTCCCATAACTCTCTTTGGAATGCTGCCCTTCTCATTCCTACCAATCACTGAACACTCACTTTCTCCATGCTTACCAAGATAAGTAAATAATAATCACTCAGTATGTCACACTATAGCTGGTTGCTGCACCTCCAATGAAATGATCTGTGGTTCTGTAGACCAGAACTACAACCTATAGCTTGCAGCCTAGCCTCATATATCAAATACGCTACCCACTTTCTCATCCTGTTCTCCACAGTTCCTGTTGATAATGGAAACTGGGTAGATAACATTAGAAAACATGCCAAAGAGCAGCATAGATGGGAATGGCTTAATGCTGTAACTTATGGAGAACTTTGGAGGAGGCTTCATCCATCAGAGGATGTCATATAGATGATGATGATGATGACGATGATGATGATGAATGAGCAAATTATGTAAATCAAAATTCAGTTTGTACCCATGGGTTTCTGCCATTTGTAGTGTGTGTTTTAATCAACATGAATTGTGAAGATACATTATTCTCATCAAGGGTCAAAAAATTAAGGAAGTTATAAGTCTTTCAGTTAGTGAACAGGTAATCTAGAACAAGCTCCACTCCCCCTCCACCTTCTCTCATTCTCCCTCATCCCAATCAAAATAAATTTTTGTTCTCATGGACTATTACTAATTTTGATATCTAAATATTTAAGCAAATAAATTTTACTAACAAAATAACTACATTATCAAAATAAAGGAATACTTTACTGAATCACTGTCTTAAACAATTTCTTCCACTAATTATTTCACAATAAAATCTTCTGTGATATCTCTGAAATTAATTTTAAGTAAAAAATCATTTTCAGTTGGCATAATTGCTGCTCAATGATAATTTTTGAAACACTTATGTTTTAAAACCTACTCTTACCTGTAGCATTTGTGACCCTGAGATATCTGTAAGTCTTAACACTAAAATGAATACATTAATTGCAACTTATTTGCAGAAATGAATTTATACCACCGTGATGGGTGAATTTTTTTGAGACCTTCAATATCTCATCTCATAGTTACAAGATGATTTAAAAATAGACCATTTCCTCTGCAAATTCCTATTTCATACACAAGAATAGGTCCTACAAATATTTAGGCAAAATCTGTAATTATGGCTTGAAATTCCACTGGGATGTCAGTAAGGAATGCAAAGAGGAAATTAACTTTGTTATAAAGATATGAACAATGAGAAAAATTTATATATACATGGTCTGGTCACATTAATGTCACCACCACCTATGTTCAACACAATGTGCAGTAACACTCAGGGATGGCAGGTGGCAGCACTAGTAGTGGAGGGTATAAAAAGCTTGTCAAGAGAACGGGGAAAACAATGCAGTCGTCGTCGTCGTAATGCAGAAACAGAGTGATTTATATGACATCCAAAAGAGCACGATCATTGCTTTTTGGGCCAAAACAACTAGGGTTGTAAACTCTTTGCATGTTGCTGTGCCTGTGGTTAAAGCGTACTGCGCATGACAGAATGGTGCAATCCACAAAACAGCACCAGGCAACTGTGGTGCACCACAAGTCATAGATGACAGGGGTGAATGATGGCTGTGGAGATGTGTACAGAAGAATAGATGTGCAACTATTAGTCAACCGACTACCCAAATGAACAAAGGTGCTACCAACAGTGGTTCCTCGATGACCACTCGTTGAAAGTCGCTGCACATTGTACTCAGCAGGCACCTGGTTCATGCATCCGTGCTGACTGCTGTTCATCAGTGTCGAGGGCTGGAATTGGCACACCAGTTCCACAACAGGATGTCCACTGAGTGGTAACAGGTTGTCACATTAAATAGATTGGACAGTGTAGCTTATCAAGTATTGATACAAGAATTATTCTTCTGAGTAACCACTGCTGCAATTATCTTTCCTCTGCACATAAGTTCGCCTTCCTGTTTTGGTGGATTGTACTTTTGATATTTTCATTTACCTTTTTCTTGTAGTGATGAAACATGTCTTTAGTAATGTTAATTAGTAAAGGAAAATAAGTTCAGAAGTTAGCAGCCTTTGTTTCTTTCATCAGGATTTCTTAACACAATATGTAAAGTCTTGAATAACAGCCCATAAACATGCTGTAATGACACCCCCCCCCCCCCTCACCACAATCCATCTGTCTGTCTCTCTCTTTTTCCCTCTCTCTCTCTCTCCCTCCCTTTGAGGTCTGAACATTGTCTCCAAAATCTTCTATTTACTGATGACGTGGTGATAACATCTTGATTGCATCACCTTTATACACCACCTTATCTCAGTCACTGTGATCAACATTGTCTCAAAAACTTTCTTTTTATTGATGACATGGTGAGACAACATCTTGATTGCATCACCTTTATACACCACATTATGTCAGTCACTGTGATAGTGCAGAACCTCTGCTACAAGCGACAGAATTGCAATAAGAAGTGTTAGATGAAAAAAGGGGACATTTCTTCAAATGGAGATAAGCTACTGGTATGTGGCAAGGGATTGAGAGTAGGAGTCATAGAGACCCTCCTGAAAACATATGGCCAGCAGAGTGTTATTGATTTGCAGTGATTGTGCACAGAAGTGCCCACCATATGCAAAAGTATTGATGAGTCACAGTAGCCCTCTCAAAAGCAAACATTTGAAGTTGATGCCAATGAGGAACAGCTGTCTGCCTCCGGAAATTGCAACTTCTTGGAATAAATTAACCTTCATTATTCTGCATCATTTCATCAAAAGAAACTTCCTGAAGATCCTCGTTTTGTTTTCATTTTAAAATAACAAAGTCAAAAGGTTCCAATATAGTTCACAAATATATTTTAGATTATGACTGGTGGCATGCCATACAGATTCAGACATTACTTTTGAATCTTTCCCTAATTAACTGCTTCTCCTTGAATTGTCTTTAAAATTAATCAATAAAATTTCATAGTGGAAGGAATTAACTACATATCTAGGCATAATGCAACTGTCACCAAGTAGCAGATGCATTGAATAGCACACATGAGAGAAAAAGGGGAGCTGAGAAGGACAAGGTGATGTGCATGGGGAACAATGTTGAGGTTCTGGAGAAATGAGAATACAGTGTATTCACCTGAGGTCCAGATCACAAGGAAATTATCAGTGAATCTTAACCAGGCAAGGTATTCAGGAGTCTAACTGGCTAGAAAGAATATTTAAAGATGGTTCATAAACAATTTGGTGTAGGACAGTGGAATTTGAATGCCTGTAGCAGTGCCAGGTATTTGTCTGCAAGTGACATTACCAAAGAAATAGTTTTGGTTGAGGATGTTGTCTTCAGTCTGAAGACTGGTTTGATGCAGCTCTCCATGCTACTCTATACTGTGCGAGCCTCTTATTCTTTGAATAACTACTGCAACCTACATCCTTCTGAATGTGCTTACTGTATTCATCACTTGGTCTCCTCTATGATTTTTACCCTCTCTACTTCAACCATCATCAGTTATTTTGCTCCCCAAATAGCAAAACTCACCTACTGCTTTAAGTGTCTCATTTCCTAATCTATTTCCCTCCACATCACCTGATTTAATTCAAGTACATTCCATTATTTTTGTTTAGCTTTTGTTGATGTTCATCTTATATTGTCCTTTCAAGACACTATCCATTCCGTTCAGTTCCTCTTCCAATTACTTTGCTGTCTCTGACAGAATTACAATCCCAAACAAACAAACTCAAGCTTTTTATCTCTTCTCCCTGGATTTTAACTCCTATTCCATTATTATTATTATTTTTTTTTTTTTTTTTACTGCTTGCTCACTCTACTGATTGAACAACATTGGGGATAGGCTACAACCCTGTCTCACTCCTTTCTGAACAACTGCTTCCTTCTCATGCCCCTTGAACCTTATAACTACCATCCGGTTTCTGTACAAGTTGTAAATAGTCTTTCGCTCTCCGTATTTTATCCCTTCCACCCTCAAAATTTCAAAGAAAGTATTCCACTCAACATTTTCAAAAGCTTTCTCTAATTATAAGTCTACAAATGCAATACAGTTTTGTCTTTCTTCAATCTAGCTTCTAACAGAAGTCATAGTGTCAGTATTGGCTGGTGTGTTCCAACATTTCTCCTGAATCCAAACTGATCTTCCCCGAGATCAGCTTCTACCAGTTTTCCAGTCTTCTGTAAAGAATTCGTGTTAGTATTTTGCAACCATGTCTTATTAAACTGATAGTTCGGTAATATTCACACCAGTCTGCACCTACTTTCTTTGGAATTGGAGTTATATTCTTCTTGGAGTCAGAGTGTATTTGGCCTGTTTCATACATCTTGCTCACAAGATAGAAGAGTTTTGTCATGGCTGGCTCTCCCAAGGCTGTCAGTAGTTCTAACAGAATGTTGCCAACACCCAGAGCCTTGTTTCGATTTAGGTCTCTCAGCGCACTGACAAATTTTTCACGCAGTATTCCATCTCCCATCTCATCTTCATCTATGTTCTCTTCCATTTCTATAATACTGTCCTCATGTACTACTCCTGTGTATAGACCCTGTATAAACTCCTTCCACCTTTCACGTTTCAGATTTCCCTTCTTTGCTTAAGCCTAGTTTTCCATTTGAGCTCTTGATATTCATACAGGTGGTCCTCTTTTTCAAAGGTCTCTCTAATTTTCCTGTGGGCAGTATCTAACTTCCCCTTAGTGATATATGCTTCTACATCATTTCATTTATCCTCTAACCACCCCTGCTTAGCCATTTTGCACTTTCTGTTAATCTCACTTTTTAGGCATTTGTATTCCCTTTTGACTGCTTCATCTACTGCATCTTTGTATTTTATCCTTTCATCAATTAAATTAATATCTCTTGTGTTACCCAAGGATTTCTACTAGCCCTCGTCTTTTTACCTACTTCATATTTCATCTCTCAAAGCTACCCATTCTTCTTCTACTGTATTCCTTTCCTCTGTTCTCATCAATCATTCCCTAATGCTCCCTCTGGTTATTTCAGTTTATCCAGGTCCCATCTCCTTAATTCCCTACTTTCTTGCAATCTCTTCAGTTTTAATCTACAGTTGATTACCAATAAATTGTGGTCCAAGTCCACATACGCCCCTGGAAATTGTCTTACAATTTAAAATCTGGTCCTGAAATCTCTATCTTACCATTATATAATAGATCTGAAACATGCCAGTGTCTCCAGGTCCCTTCCACATACACAACCTTCTATCACGATTCTTAAACCAAGTGTTAACGATGATTAAATTAATCTCTGTGCAAAATTCTACCATGTGTTTTCCTCATTCGTTCATTTCCCCGAGTCCAAATTCACCTATTTTTCCTTCTCCTCCTATCAAATTCCAGTCCCCCATGACTATTAAATTGTCGTCTATCTTAATTATCTGCATAATTTCTTTTATCTGATCATTAGACCTGTGACTCTTAGGTTCTAAAAATCTTAAATTAGGTACCTAAAATAGGTTCAATCACTTACAAAAATGGTTATAAAAATCAGAAAACACGTCACCAAAATCTGACATTTTATTGTCCAAAGTCTGACATTTTATTGACTAGAAAGATAAATAGATCAATGAAAATCCACATTATATTATTTTCCACATTCATAATTACAGTCACAGTAAATAACTACCACTTTCTCTAGATTTTCCATTGAGATACTGCATTTCGTCTGTTAATAGCATCTTATATGCTGAGAATGAGCATTCCACGTCAACAGATGTCACCGGAGAATGTTTAAATAATGGTATTAGGCACAATGGGACTGCACACTCATGTTCTGTTGATTTACCTGATAAGATGTCAGCCACTGTGTCCTTTTTGTCTTCAGTTTCTCACTAACTTTCATACCAGTAGAACCTGGGACCAAGTTGATTTTTTCTGTCACCTCTTCTATTAATCACAGATGCATGTAGACTGGTTTCCCTGATCACTCTAGCTTTAATAATAGGGAGCCAAAGTGCGTAATGAGATTTTATGTATGCAATGTCATTGGAAATTGTTGGGTCCTTTAGAAGATCCTAAGCTGAAGTAATGCTCAGTGTCTCCTCTTGCAATTTAAGAACAATGTTCTTAACATCTTCCAAATGCTCACTGTAATATCCCACGGCCTCTAGCCACGTTCACCAGTGAGTAAGTATGGGTTCTGGTGGAAGTGGTACTTTGGGAAGTTCCTCTCGAAATAACTGGATTCTTGTAGGTGCTTTAATAAAAACCTTTTTGATGGTTAAAACTAGCTTATTTACATGTAGAAATTCGAGACGTGCCGGCTGGAGTGGCCGAGTGTTTCAAGGCGCTACAGTCCGGAACTGCACAACCGCTACGGTCACAGGTTCGAATCCTGCCTCGGGCATGGATGTGTGTGATGTCTTTAGGTTAGTTAGGTTTAAGTAGTTCTAAGTTCTAGGGGACTGATGACCAGAGCAGTTAAGTCCCATAGTGCTCAGAGCCATTTGAGCCATTCGAGACGTATCATCTCAGCTACATGATTCATGGCATGGTCAAGACGTGTGATACGAAGCAAGGCTGGGTAAAACACTTTCAATAATTTAACAGCAGCAGCTATCGTGTAAGCAGCTGCATCAGTGTAGGTTACAAGTACTTTATTTTCATCTAGACTGTTGGGGAAAAGTAATTTGAGGACTTTATTAAAAAAGTGAGCAATTGTTTCCTGTTTTTTTTTTATTATTATTATTATTATTCCCCAGATGAGGTACAGAGTGAGTGTCAGGATCTAAACTTCCAACAATCAAGTTAGCCACACCTTGTCTGTCAGTTGTCTCATCGACAGAGATCCACATGTATGAATTGCCTATACCTTCCCTTATCCCGCTCAATGTATTTTCATATAAAGTATCTACATAGTTCTTTCTCAGTGTGGAGTCTGATGGAATGCTGCGGTGACAGTATTTCTCTAGAAAACTTTTGAACTGGCTATTTTCAACTGCACTGAATGGTATGTTTGCTGCAAAAATGGCTGTTTGTTGCATTTGGTTTAGTTACAAATGTTTATTTCAAGTTTGATTTATTTTTTAAATTTGCCTGGTGTTTACTCCCCGCAACATGTTGACTTAAATGCGACCTCTGTTCAGAATGTACCTAGAAACAAAAAGAAATGAGAAATACTTTGTGCAAGAATTTACGTACAAGATCCACTTAGCAAAATTAACCTACATTAAGGGTTTAGAAACAATATATTTGCATTTGCACATGCCTGGCCCAAGTTAACTCAGGAAGAACAGTGGAATCACTGTTCTCTGAGTGGGCATCGCAGATAAAAGTTAAAATTTTACTCACATCTTTGTTGCACAAATTGCAGTGAATAACTCTTCTGTCTGCAGAGAAATCAGGAAATTCTTGTAACCACTGAGGAATAAGAGATAATTTGGAGCTGGCTTCTTTCGGCATGCTTGACTTTCCACAAATACACTGTCGCTGTGCAATATTTAACCACATCCAAGCAGCACGCTGACCGACTGCATGAAGACAGTGTGGGTGTTTTAAACAGGCTGTTCTGACAGGGCAGGAAGGTGCTGGAGGCAGATCACAAGGCTCCTCCATGCCCTGCCGGCCCATTTGACGGTTCACAGTAAGCGACAATGCTCTGTGGAAGAGGGTGGGCTGGAACAGCCTGGCATCTGCTGTCTTCATCTGACTTACAATTGGGGTTCACGCATGCCAACAAACCAGTTATTATTCAGTCACTGTTTTCTAAGAAGCCAGGAAGACCAGAAGAGTAGTTTTAGTCATACAAATTTTATATGACTGGATTTTTAAAAATTAGGTACAGTCATGTTCTAACATGAAATTAGGTATTTTTAGGATTTTTAAAAAGAGGTACAATCAGGTTCTAACGTGAAATTAGGTATTTTAGGTACTATAAAATAACAATTTTTGATAAAATATTTGCGTAATTCTTAGCTGGGAAAACCACGAGAGAATGTTAGTTATATAAATTTTTATTCAAGTGGATTTTTAAAATTTAGGTACTTTTAGGTGCTATAAAACTAGCGTTTTCAATCATAGATTGGCATAGTTCATGTACGTACAACTTTTACTGCCTTTATTTAATGAGGAACAAAAATGTCTTTACCTAAAATCCGAGGTCTACTGATCATACATTTCTTCAATCTCTTCATCATCTGTGGAGCTTGTTGGCATATAAACTTGTACTATTGTGGTAGGTGTGTGCTTTGTGTCTATCTCAGTTACAATAATGCATTCACTATGCTTTTCATAGTAGCTTATCCGCATTTCTATTTTTTTATTCATTATTAAACCAACTCCTTCAAGCTATCCACTCCCATTTCTAAATTTTCTAATCTACCTGTCCGATTAAGCGATCTGACATTCCACGCTCCGATCCATAGAACAACAGGTTTCTTTCTCCTGATAATGACAGCCTCTTGGGAGGACTATATTTTACCTCCAGAATACTTTACCCAAGATGATCCCATCATCATCATTTAACCATACAGTAGAGCTGCATGACATTGGGAAAAATCCTTCTGAATCTGCTTGGTGTATTCATCTCTTGGTCTCCCTCTACGATTTTTACCCTCCACGTTGCCCTCCAATGCTAAATTTGTGATCCCTTGATGCCTCAAAACATGTCCTACCAACCGATCCCTTCTTCTAGTCAAGTTGTGCCACAAACTTCTCTTCTCCCCAATCCTATTCAATACCTCCTCATTAGTTACGTGATCTACCCACCTTATCTTCAGCATTCTTCTGTAGCACCACATTTTGAAAGCTTCTATTCTCTTCTTGTCCAAACTAGTTATCGTCGATGTTTCACTTCCATACATGGCTACACTCCATACAAATACTTTCAGCTATCTTTATTATTGAGGCATGCAAGCCTCCCCACCAATGACATGTCAGGCTGGGTAATGTTTTATGGTGGTAAAACTATGGGATTTTGAGATGTCAGCATAGAGGGATGTGGCATTGATGAGTGACAAGCTGAACTCCAAGTAATAAAGTGACAGTAACTGTGGAGAGTTGATGAGAAAATAGTTAATGTATTTGACGGAGGAGGATAGGGTGCAAGCTACAGGTTGAGGGTACTTGTCTACAGGAGCAAAGACTCTTTCAGAGAGCCTGCAGGAACCAGCCACAAGTGATTGGATTTATATATTTTGGAAAGCATTTAAGAACTGTGTGTTGAGTGATCGGTAGTAAAAAGTCTGGCTAAAAATGAAAAGTGGAGTATTAGGGGTAAAGTGAACAAATTAGGAGCAGCTACTGAATACGAAAGTATGGGTTTTATAGAAGTCTTGTGTGCCCTGTGCTGCTCTCGGTTAACTCTGCTGTAAAGGGCATAAACTAAGATCTGAGAAGGTTCATTCACGTTGATCCAAAATCTCATATTGGTGCTGTTCCAGTAATTGCTACTGGGAGATGGAAATGTATTTCTCGTGGTCCATACCTGAATAGGAGGGGCAAGGACAAATTAGCAAATCTGTTTCCAGAAAACATAAAGGGGACATCAGCACATGAAGGCAAATCCCTGTGGTTATTGGAGACAAGTGAGAAACCTGCTTGAGGTCCAATTCAGAATGACACTATTAAAAGAAATTAAATTGACAGAGACTCGCAGTTCATCTTATAAGAATAGAAGGAGAGGAGAAATCAACTTGTTTCATCGAAATATTAGGTGGATGAGGGAAATAAACTAAATAGATTTTTCATTTGTTTAGAAAATCTTAGCAGTTGGAAAGAAATTCATGTAATTTGTCAGTCTGAACACTACAGAGCCACAGACACAAGTAAATTCTATGTAGATCAGGATATAGAAGCATATGCCTGAGAGGTAGTATTTGAAAATGTAATACTTTCAATAGTTACAGTAATCAGGTCCCCCTCACCCCCTTTTATTCGGAAATTTTCACGAAAAATGTTGGTCTATTGTGCAGTCTGTCAGACAGAACAAAGGGATCATTAATTAGTGGTGACTTTAAAGTAAATTGCTTGAAGAAATCTGACAGAAAGAGTGATCCAGAGGTACTGTTAGTCAAGTATAATTTAGTATGCAACATGTTAAAGATTGGTGAAGTCAAGGGGCCTCCAGGAAGAAGGTTGGACAGATAGGAAACTCTGGATGTTGAGAAGCAGAGCGCAAAGACTGTTTCAAGTAAAAAAAAAAAAAAAAAGACTGCATATATAACAATCAAAGAAAACAATGAAACTGTTAAATGAAAAACTAGTTAAGACTTTAAAAGAAAGTTTTTAAAATGTTGACTGGAGTATTGTTTAGAAGGAGTGTAATGCTGACTTAAGTCTAAATCCAAAATATTTTTTAATGCGTTTGCATCCATATTGAAATTAGTTTACCAATAAGATAGTTAAATGTGATAGTGGGAAGTCATTTAAAAAATCCTGGATCACTACTGGTATCAGAGTATCTTCACACCAAAAATAGGACATGAACAAAAAGCCTGAATAAGTAAAGATTTAGAAATACCTCCATGTTATAAACATAACTGTAAAATATTAAGAAAAGTTGTGAAAAATTAATGAGTATGAATATCTTGTCTGAAATTGACACATCAGACAACAAAATAAAAGATAGATAGGGAAAGAAGGCACAGAAGATGACATTATTTCTGTTACAAATTATGGGAACACTGTAAAAGAAAGTTCGTGTGTGCCAGATATTTTTAATAATTACTTCTTAGAAATAAGTGAATTATAATTTGAATTACAAGTGGACCAAACAACTGAGACAGCTATATATACATTTACACACATAACAAAGTTTTTAAATGATAAAATAGTTCAGATCTTCTGTGATTTATTGCAGGCATTTGTTTGTGTCTTTTATCACATATATTATACGTTTGTTTGCATGGCCATCTTCTGCAGCAGCTGTTATCATCTGTTACTATAGCCGGGTGTATACATGGAGAAGGAAAAAAAATCCCGGTTGAAAATACACTTTTTCTGTGTTAAGTGACAGTATACTTTTCCTCACCACTGTAAAACTTATCAATCCTTTGATGATTTATGTTTTTATACACCATCATAGAATTACCCGGCACTTTATAAAATGAAACAGAGGGGAAAAAAATGTTTTGGAAAGACCTTTGTCGTGCAGCAACATGTACACTGTATATTTTCGTATTACAGAAGTATAAATTTCAATTCCACCAAACATCGCATGTTACTTTCCGAAGCACTGAAATCGAGATTGCGATGTGCTTTTGTAAGCATCATACCTCATGACGTGATCTCGCCAGCCGATGACAGCGGATATTCTGAGCATAGGGCAAGCGATGTAGTCAGCCAATAGCAATATCACTGTAGCGCGTATACACAAATTAAAGTAAATGGTTTAAATTAATATACATAGCGTTGCTATAAGAAAAGAAAACATTTCACATATAATATTGGTCTCGAAGATTAATAAGGTGCAAGAGACGCTAGGCTTTCACATATAATATTGTTCTCAAAGTTTAATAGGCTGCAAGAGAAGCTAAGCTTTCACCCATAATATTGATCTTTTTTGTGCATGTTACACTTTAAGCTACATCACACAAATGTGACAGTAAAATTTTTAATAACGACATAAATGTCTGATCTCCTGGGATCAAATTTTTTCTAATGGTCATCCACAAAGAACTGATTTTAATGATTTTTAAATGAGAGGTAAACGCTCTGTGATTTAAGAAATTCGCTGTACATTCTCACACATAGTTCCGCTTGCATAAAAGGAAATTTACTTTGAACTAATGCTGTTCAAACAACCATTCGCAATATTTTCCTGCGACCTGTAGAAATAGGTTCGTTTCAGCAGTTGCCAGAGAGCGCCAGGTAATAGGCATCACCGCGCTTGCGCAGCTACTATGGCGCAGGAAGCCCCTATGCTTGTAAGTTGTTGTTGTTGTTGTTGTTGATGTTGTGGTCTTCAGTCCCAAGACTGGTTTGATGCAGCTCTCCATGCTACTCTATCCTGTGCAAGCTTCTTCATCTCCCAGTACTTACTGCAACCTACATCCTTCTGAATCTGCTTAGTGTATTCATCTCCTGGTCTCCCTCTATGATTTTTACTCTCTACCCTGCCCTCCAGTACTAAATTGGTGATCCTTTGATGCCTCAGAATATGTCCTACCAACCGATTCCTTCTTCTAGTCAAGTTGTGCCACAAACTCCCCTTCTCCCCAATTCAATACCTCCTCATTAGTTATGTGATCTACTCACCTAATCTTCAGCATTATTCTGTAGCACCACATTTGTTCTATTCTCTTCTTATCTAAACTATTTATCATACATGTTTCACTTCCATACATGGCTACACTCCATACAAATACTTTCAGAAACAACTTCCTGACTCTTTAAATCAATACTCGATGTTAACAAATTTCTCTTCTTCCGAAACACTTTCCTTGCCATTGCCAGTCCACATTTTATATCCTCTCTACTTCGACCATCATCAGTTATTTTGCTTCCCAAATAGCAAAACACCTTTACTACTTTAAGTGTCTCATTTCCTAATCTAATTCCCTCAGCATCACCCGACTTAATTCGACTACATTCCATTATCCTCGTTTTGCTTTTGTTGATATTCATCTTATACCCTCCTTTCAAGACACTGTCCATTCCGTTCAACTGCTCTTCCAAGTCCTTTGCTGTCTCTGACAGAATTACAATGTCATCGGCGAACCTCAAAGTTTTTATTTCTTCTCCATGGATTTTAATACCTACTCCAAACTTTTCTTTTGTTTCCTTTACTGCTTGCTCAATATACAGATTGAATAACATCGGGGAGAGGCTACAACCCTGTCTCACTCCCTTCCCAACCACTGCTTCCCTTTCATGTCCCTTGACTCTTATAACTGCCACCTGCTGTCTGTACAAATTGTAAATAGCCTTTCGCTACCTGTATTTTACCCCTGCCACCTTCAGAATTTGAAAGAGAGTATTCCAGTAAACATTGTCAAAAGCATTCTCTAAGTCTACAAATGCTAGAAATGTAGGTTTGCCTTTCCTTAATCTTTCTTCTAAGATAAGTCGTAGGGTCAGTATTGCCTCACGTGTTCCAACATTTCTACGGAATCCAAACTGATCTTCCCTGAGGTCAGCCTCTGCCAGTTTTTCCATTCGTCTGTGACTTATTAAACTGATTGATTGGTAATTTTCACATCTGTCAACACCTGCTTTCTTTGGGATTGGAATTATTATTTTCTTCTTGAAGTCTGAGGGAATTTCACCTGTCTCATACATCTTGCTCACCAGATGGTAGGGTTTTGTCTGGACTGGCTCTCCCAAGGCTATCAGTAGTTCTAATGGAATGTTGTCTATTCCCAGGACCTTGTTTCGACTTAGTCTTTCAGTGCTCTGTCAAACTCTTCACATAGTATCGTATCTCCCATTTCATCTTCATCTACATCCTCTTCCATTTCCATAATATTGTCTTCAAGAACATCGCCCCTGTATAGACCCTCTATATACTCCTTCCACCTTTCTGCTTTCCCTTCTTTGCTTAGAAATGGGTTTCCATCTAAGCTCTTGATATTCATGCAAGTGGTTCTCTTTTCTCCAAAGGTCTCTTTGATGTTCCTGTAGGCAGTATCTATATTACCCCTCGTGAGATAAGCGTCTACATCCTTACATTTGTCCTCTAGCCATCCCTGCTTAGCCATTTTGCACTTTCTGTCGATCTCATTTTTGAGACGTTTGTATTCTTTTTTGCCTGCTTCATTTACTGCATTTTTATTTTTTCTCCTTTCATCAATTAAATTCAGTATCTCTTCTGCTACCCATGGATTTCTACTAGCCCTCGTCTTTTTATCTACTTGATCCTCTGCTGCCTTCACTATTTCATCCCTCAAAGCTACCTATTCTTCTTCTACTGTATTTATTTCCCCCATTCCTGTCAATTGTTCCCTTATCCTCTCCCTGAAACTCTGTACAACCTCTGGTTCTTTCAATTTATCCAGGTCATATCTCCTTAAATTCCCACCTCTTTGCAGTTTCTTCAGTTTTAATCTACAGTTCATAACCAATAGATTGTGGTCAGAGTCCACATCTGCCCCTGGAAATGTCTTACAATTTAAAACCTGGTTCCTAAATCTCTGTCTTACCATTATATAATCTATCTGATACCTTCTAGTATCTCCAGGATTCTTCCATGTATACAACCTTCTTTTATGATTCTTGAACCAAGTGTTAGCTATGATTAAGTTATGTTCTGTGCAAAATTCTACCACACGGCTTCCTCTTTCATTTCTCTCTCCCAATCCATATTCACTCACTATGTTTCCTTCTCCACCTTTTCTTACTGTCGAATTCCAGTCACCCAAGACTATTAAATTTTCATCTCCCTTCACTACCTGAATAATTACATTTATCTCATCATACATTTCATCAATTTCTTCATCATGTGCAGAGCTAGTTGTACTACTGTCGTAGGCGTGGGCTTCGTGTCTATCTTGGCCAAAATAATGCGTTCACTATGCTGTCTGTAGTAGCTTACCCGCATTCCTATTTTCCTATTCATTATTGAAGCTACTCCTGCATTACCCCTATTTGATTTTGTATTTATAACCCTGTATTCACCTGACCAAAAGTCTCGTTCCTCCTGCCACCGAACTTCACTAATTCCCACTATATTTAACTTTAACCTATCGATTTCCTTTTTTAAATTTTCTAACCTACCTGCTCAATTAAGGGATCTGACGTTCCACACTTCGATCCGTAGAATGACAGTTTTCTTTCTCCTGATAACGACGTTCTCTTGAGGAGTCCCCGCCCAGAGATCCGAATGGGGGACTATTTTAACTCCGGAATGTTTTACCCAAGACGACACCATCATCATTTAATCATACAGTAAAGCTGCACGCCTTCGGGAAAAATGACGGCTGTAGTTTCCCCTCGTTTGCAGTACCACAACAGCAAGGCCGTTTTGGTTAGTGTTACAAGGCCAGATCAGTCAATCATCCAGACTGTTGCCCCTGCAACTACTGAAAAGGCTGCTGCCCCTCTTCAGGAACCACACGTTTGTCTGGCGTCTCAACAGATACCCCTCCATTGTGGTTGCACCTACGGTACGGCTATCTGTATCGTTGAGGCACGCAAGCCCTCCCACCAACGGCAAGGTCCATGGTTCATGGGGGGCTTGTACATGTAAAACATTAAAAGATCTTGTATTATGTCATTAAAAAAAAAAATTAAGACATCAGAGGATACTCCAAGAGCATCGGAATTTGGTGAACCATACTAAAATGCAAATTTGGCTTACAGTGCACATTCGTATGCCCAGATTCGGATGTAAATTTTCTTGGAGAACCAGTTCTGAATTATCCCATGTTTGGTTCTTTATTATGGCATAATGCCATACGTGCTAGGAGATGAAAAGATGCACTTTTGAAATGCTGCAAACAGTTGAAACTAGCCGATAGTGTGGAGTTAAACACTTCATTTCATTTCAAATAAATTGACTGCCTCAGCAGAAAAGATTAATAAAAGCCCAATTTCTTTAGCAAACCAACAAAAGTAACTTCCTTGTTCTGCAAGGCGCTTAATGCTTGACTGTCTGAAAGGTGGAAATAAATCTTAAACTAAAATTTTAAATCTTTAATTCACTTGATAGCTCCCGGCAGCAGAAATCCGTTTTGTTTTCATTTGACGTGAGTGCAATAAATGAAGAGGAAACAGCAAAATCACTAAACGTAAACAAGGGGTCACGTGGAGACCATCCACCTTCCCACTACAACTCAGACTGCTCTGTGCATCAGCCCCGGATCAACGATATTTCCGAGCCGTGGCAATACTATATAGTGGTGTCCCCCTCTCCCCTCTCTATAGCGTTTGAGGTAAGATGATAAAAATTTTAAAAAATCGACTCTTCAAAAATGATTACATTTTGTTGCACACATCTTTCTGAAAAGTCTGATATATATAAAACATATGTGTTCAAAGAAATCTAGGACATGTTATCTGGTCCTAAGTGTGCCAAAGGGCAGTGCCACGCCTCTTCACACAGCATTCTTCTATCGCACATCATTGTATTTCGCTCTGTGGAATTCAAACATATAATATTTTGTAATGGATGCCATCAATCTGCATTTAGGGCAGCGGAAATTAAAATGTCTTGTGGTGTCGTCCTGCTCCCACTTGCCCAGTTTGACATCCAGCCCCTCTTCTTATTTAAAAAAACAAAAAACTCACAATTAATAGTGGATGGGATTATTTGTAATCCAGAGAACAAGAACTCTCTAACCTTGCTACAGCTTCACATGGTGTCCTTTCCTTTCTGCGAAGGGATATATCACCTCAAATTTCATCAAACGTTCTGTCACATGAAAAAACGAAATTTCATTGTCTAATACTGAAAAAGCTGTTAATACAAACAGTACCCAAGACTGGTGTGGTTCCTCGATCTGATTAGTGTATTTTGTCACTGTCTGCTAGATAAAGCGAAACAGGCTTGTCTAATATTGCAGCAACTGTAACACACACCAAATAAACAGACTGTTTTAGCGCAAACGGTCTCTCTCTCTCTCTTTTTTTTTTAACATGACAGAATAGGTACCAATATCAAATGCCTATTAGGCCTACTACAAGCAAAAAGCTTTATGTTCGGAAATAGTTTCACATTTCATTCATACGCTCCAGCTTCTCAAGCATGAGATCAAAAAGTAGTAGTATGAAATTTTTGTATAAATTTGGAACCACCATACTCTTCCATAATTTGTGTCATGTCCCCATTTCTTCTCCTTCCTCGTTCTGGGGGAGCAAACAATCTTATCACTAATTCTGTAACTATTCCTGCCAGTGTCAAAACTTATTCTCCGGTTAATTTCACTAACCCTGCCACAATCAACTGTTTAGTTATCCCGTGTTTATACTCTGGTTAGGATTTATTACGTGTTTGTACAACGCATTTTCCACGCTTCTCCTAGAATAGAACTTATGATGGTTGCTACCGGGGTCTGTACATCTGGCCATTACTAGTGTACCAGTCTCACCAAAAATGTTCTATCAAAATTTCATTTTCTTGGATACACCGAGAAGATAATACGTAATCTTTCTTACCTGTTATTCCTGTTAGTAGTTTATTTCACTGTGGTAGTCTGAATCTATGGATTTCGTTGGTAATTATAACAACGCTGATCATTCGAAAACCCAGTCAATCCCATAAACAAACAGCGATTGACATTCACCGGTTCGGCTTTATTCCGCTCAGCTCGTATAGCCCCCTCCCCTTCTGTCTGCAGGAAAGTTTATTTCTAGATGAGACAGGGATTCCCCTGGCAGAGACATGATGTACACTATGCACGCATTCAAAAATCAGCTTATGATCCATTCAGAAACAAACTTAGAATATGTTCACAAATCTTCAAAAATCAACACGGACCCATTTCAACAATCGATAGACCAACATGTGCTGGATACTAGGCGCTTTGTGAAACAAGGCTTTCTCCTCAAGAATATGAATTCTTGCCCCCCATGGAATCTGGCAGCTCGCGCGTGCCAGTAAAATTTTTCCAGGTAGCATCTTGCTGCACTGCTTATACAGCAGCCACTTCTGGTAGCCATCCGCATGAGTCTGCTCGCAACTGCTCATACGAATCTAATGTAAACAGTTGTGACGTCACACTCATCGGAGGCAATTTGTTGTTATGAAGCATTGCACAGTCTTCCTAAAGCCTTTGACACATTTTGCTGTTGACAGACACTTGTATGAGAACTGTGTTGTTGTTGTATATGGCGCATTTCCTTTGCAACTTAAGTTTTATTTTAGTTTTTTTTCTTTTTTTCATGTTTTATTGCTGCAATATTATTCTGTAGTGAGTGGCAAGATACAGAAATATCCGTTGTTAGAGTATTGTTTCTCAACAGTCAAAATTACAAAAATTTAACTGAAAACTAAAGCAAAGAAAAAATTCTTGGAATTCTAAAAAAAGAAAAAAAGAAAAAAAGAAAAAAAAATCTCGAGTTTTTCCCGGTTTTCTCCCGGATGAAAAAATTACTGGGTTTTTCCCGGTTGTCCCAGGTTGTATACACCCTGTCTTGCCCACAGTTTGGAGATGACCATTCATCCTGGTGGGTATCTGTTTAGTAGTGGTACCAAATTAAAAAGCTGCGCAATGATTGTAACAGAGGTGGTATATGACATGGCAGCTTGCACAGGTGGCCCGGCTTCTGGTGGCGTCGGATAAGCACTCTTGTCATTTTGTTGGTTATCCCACCCTGTGTGAAAAATGTTTGGTGACCTCTGGCATGAGGTATCCAATGAAATTTGTTACTAGAATGAGTGTTTACTGGTAGGGAGTACACAGCAAGTTGTCTTGGATGAGGAGTCATTAACAGGTGCAGAAGTAACTTCAGGTGTGCCCAGGGAAGTGTGTTGCGTCCCTTGCTGTTCATATTGTATATTAATGACCTGGAATACAATATTAATAGTAACTTCCTAATTTTTTGCATATGATGCAGTTAACTATGACGAAGTACTGTCTGGAAAAAGATTGCGCAAATATTCAGACACAGACCTTGATAAAATTTCAAACTGGTGCAAAGATTGGCTACTTGCTTTAAATTTTCAGATATGTAGAACTGTGCACTTCACAAAACAAAATAAAAACATAGTATGCTATGACTACAATATCAATGAGTCATAGCTGAACCTGTCAAATCATAAGGGGATAACAATTTGTAGGGTCAAGAAATGGAACGATCACATGGGTTCAGTCGTGGTTAAGACAGGTAGCATACTTTGCTTAATTGGCAGAATAATGGGGAAATGTGGTCAGTGACTGCTTGCAATTCACTCATGCAACCCATCCTTGAATATAGCTCAAGGGAGTGCGACCCATACCAAATAGAGCTAACAGAGGATATTGCATGCATACACAGAAGGGTAGCACAAATAGTCACACATGTGTTCGACCTACAGGAGAGTGTCACAGAAATGTTGAAAGAATGGAACTGGGAGACTCTAGAATACAGACATAAACTATCCTAAGAAAGCCTGCTTACAAAGTTTCAAGGACCAGCTTTAAATAGGACGCTAGGAATACAGTGTAATGCCCTAAATATTGCTCCCATAGGGATCATGAGGACAAGATTTGAGTAATTCCAGCACACACAGAGGCTTCTGGACAGTCATTCTCCCTATGCCTCATACATGAACGGAACAGGAAAAAGCTCTAATAATTGGTACAATGGGATGTACACTCTCCTATGCACTTTGTAGTGGTTTGCTGAGTATGTATGTAGCTGTAGATGTAACAGATCTGCATTACCATTCAATGAGTCTATCTTTGGCAAAGACGTGGTTGAAATATGCACCTCTAAAACTGTGAAAATCTACCCATGGAAATAAAATGTCTGGCGGGTAACAGAATTGTTTTCAAATGTAGATTACAGATCTTTCTCCTGACAACTCCCATACAATACAGGAATTCTTGAACAAAATTATAACTCATTACTAACAGAAAAACCTGTACATGACCAGTATGTACCCATTATAAATACTTTTTAAATATATAAGGAGCAGTCAAATGAAACCCGGTCACGAGTGTAAAGTAACGGTAATGGTTTTACTAACTCAAAAATGTAGTTATACACAGTACACATACTCAAAAACAGTCACCAAAACTGTTGGCACATTTATCCCATTGCGACAGTAGCAGGTCGATTCCATCCTTGAAGAAGCTAGTAGGCTGTTGTCGGATCCAGTACTAGACCCAGTCGTACACTTCGTCGTTCCTTGAGAATCAATGTCAATGAATACCTTCTTGGAGGTCCAAACACGTGAAAGTCACACGGTGAAAGGACCGAGCTGTATGGTGGATGTTCCAGAGTTTCCCACCGAAACTGCTCCAATGTCATCTTCACAGCATTGGCCTTGTGTGGGCGGGCTTTATCATGCAGGAGGATAATGCCATGAACAACATGCCTCAGTGTTCCAACTTGATGGCTCGTCGAAGGTTCTGTAAAGTGGCTTGATAACGTGTGACACTGATTCCAGGAACTCGCAAGTAGTGGGGCTTTGTGGTCAAAAAAGAAGGACATCATGACCTTACCCGAACTGGTGTGCATGGCCTTAGTTTTCTTTGGTGGGGGTAAAGTCGCATGTTTCCACTGCTTGCTCTGATGCTTGCTTTCTGGTTCAAAATAGTGACACCAATTTTCATCACCTGTGACAATATGCAACAGAAAGCCATATTCCTTCTCATGATAACGTCGCAGATGATGCAAAGAAAACCATTTGGATATTGCGCTGTTCGGCAGTCAGTTGGTAGTGAACCCACTGCGCACAGATTTTACAAAAGTTCAAGTGTTCTTGTACTGTGGTGTGAGCGGTGCCCACACTAATACCCAGTAACCGATAGATCTTGTCCACAGTGATTCTGCGGTTGTCCAAGACTAAAGCATTCACTTCCGCAACCATTTCCAGTATGACGACACAATGAGCCTGTCCAGTACAAGCATCGTCTTCCAGTGACTCACGCCCCTCAAGGAATCGTTTGTGCCATTTCACAACACTCGAATAACTTGACAGTACTCACCACACACAGCCTTCATCCATCAATACATTTCATGGCCTCCTACTCCCTCTGACTCCAAAAATCGAATCACTCCTCATTGTTCTTGCTTACTTGCCTGCATGTTCGGTAGTGGACTATAACTTGCGTGACCAGCTTCTCTTCAGAATGAAACCACACTTGCATATGTAACATCAACTGGTGCACACGTGTCAGTCTCTCTACCAATAGATGGCGCCACCATACCCGCAGATGCTTGGTGCCACCTTATGTATAAGGCAAAGGTAGACGCACTGACCAGGTTACATTTGAATGAACCTCATATTACTCAAAATATGTGTTCTATGTTTGTTTAGTTGACATGTTCCACATCATGACATTTGTCATGAATATCATCTATGGAACAAGCAACTACCAAACAAACTATCAAATTCTGAAGCCAGATTCTTCCTTTACATAATTAAAAGCCAATTTTCCCCATCGCAACTGCTGAACCTATCTGTCTCTTTTATTATGAAGCAGAAAATGTCCATCTAAAATCGCATACTCATTTAGAATTGATGAAAAGAGAAAATATAAAAATGCAGTAAATGAAGCAGGCAAAAAGGAATACAAACGTCTCAAAAAATGAGATCGACAGGAAGTGCAAAATGGCTAAGCAGGGATGGATAGAGGACAAATGTAAGGATGTAGAGGCTTATCTCACTAGGGGTAAGATAGATACTGCCTACAGGAAAATTAAAGAGACCTTTGGAGAAAAGAGAGCCACTTGTATGAATATCAAGAGATCAGATGGAAACCCAGTTCTATGCAAAGAAAGGAAAGCAGAAAGTTGGAAGGAGTATATAGAGGGTCTACACAAGAGCGATGTACTTGAGGACAATATTATGGAAATGGAAGAGGATGTAGATGAAGATGAAATGGGAGATACAATACTGCGTGAGGAGTTTGACAGAGCACTGAAAGACCTGAGTCGATACAAGGCCCCGGGAGTAGACATTCCATTAGAACTACTGACGGCCTTGGGACAGCCAGTCCTGACAAAACTCTACCATCTGCTGAGCAAGATGTATGAGACAGGCGAAATACCCTCAGACTTCAAGAAGAATATAATAATTCCAATCCCAAAGAAAGCAGGTGTTGACAGATGTGAAAATTACCGAACTATCAGTTTAATAAGTCACAGCTGCAAAATACTAACGCGAATTATTTACAGACGAATGGAAAAACTGGAAGAAGCCGACCTCAGAGAAGATCAGTTTGGATTCCGTAGAAATGTTGGAACACATGAGGCAATACTGACCCTACGACTTATCTTAGAAGAAAGATTAAGGAAAGGCAAACCTACATTTCTAGCATTTGTAGACTTAGAGAAAGCTTTTGACAATGTTGACTGGAATACTCTCTTTCAAATTCTGAAGGTGGCAGGGGTAAAATACAGGGAGCGAAAGGCTAATTACAATTTGTACAGAAACCAGATGACAGTTATAAGAGTGGAGGGGCATGAAAGGGAAGCAGTGGTTGGGAAGGGAGTGAGACAGTGTTGTAGCCTCTCCCCGATGTTATTCAATCTGTATATTGAGCAAGCAGTAAAGGAAACAAAAGAAAAATTCAGAGTAGGTATTAAAATCCATGGAGAAGAAATAAAAACCTTGAGGTTCATCAATGACATTGTAATTCTGTCAGAGACAGCAAAGGACTGGAAGAGCAGTTGAACGGAATGGACCGTGTCATGAAAGGAGGATATAAGATGAACATCAACAAAAGCAAAACGAGGATAATGGAATGTAGTCAAATTAAGTCGGGTGATGCTGAGGGAATTAGATTAGGAAATGAGACACCAAAGGAGTTTTGCTACTTAGGAATCAAAATAACTGATGATGGTCAAAGTAGAGAGGATATAAAATATAGACTGGCAATGGCAAGGAAAGTGTTTCTGAAGAAGAGAAATTTGTTAACATCGAGTACAGATTTAAATATCAAGAAGTCGTTTCTGAAAGTATTTGTATGGAGTGTAGCCATGTATGGAAGTGATACACGGACGATAAATAGTTTGGACAAGAAGAGAATAGAAGGTTTTGAAATGTGGTGCTACAGAAGAATGCTGAAGATTAGCTGGGTTGATCACATAATTAATGAGGAGGTATTGAATAGAATCGGGGAGAAGAGGAGTTTGTGGCACAACTTGACAAGAAGAAGGGACCGGTTGGTAGGACATGTTGTAAGGCATCAAGGGATCACAAATTTAGCATTGGGGGGTAGCGTGGAGGGTAAAAATCGTAGAGGGAGACCAAGAGATGAATACACTAAGCAGATTCAGAAGGATGTAGGTTGCAGTAAGTACTGGGAGATGAAGCAGCTTGCACAGGATAGAGTAGCATAGAGAGCTGCATCAAACCAGTCTCAGGACTGAAGACCACAACAACAACAACAACAACAACAACTCATTTAGTGTATGCTGTGGGCAGCAAAAAGGCAACAAGTCATAAAATATAAGGACCATCAAAACTATCCCTTATTGTAACACTCTCAGCGTGTTTCACAAACAAGATAAGTCTTCGCAGAGTATTGGTGCAGTGCAGCATAGCAAATTTAATGCTGAAAGCAACATGAAGCATGCAAGGATTACACTGCAAGTCAAGACGCCCTTAAAAACTCCACTTATATAATCACCACAGCCCTCTCCGGGGACACCACCTTGGCGAAGCACTGTCCGTGCGGGTGGAGAGGCTTGTGTATCCGCAGGAAGCTGAGGGCTATGCCGAAGGTAGAGACCTACTACCGGAAAGGCCTACGCCGATGGATCAGACTAAGAGTGTCCCACAAAGTACCCTCTTCCCTATCCACTCCTAGTCCTACCCTATTCCCTGGCCCATGCTGAGGGGTGCGTGGAACATGGGAAGATGTGTCAAAAATGGAGCCTCAGGGATACCGGGCGACTTCCCTGAGTAATTAGCCTTACACCGCGCGGGGTATTCGTGGTGTGGACCTTCTAGATCCCCAAATCTCGTGGGACCAACATGGACATAATTACAGAAAAAGAAAAAGAAACTGAGGGGTAAATTGAGATCTCAGATACCCAAACATCAGGGACTGAACTGATGGAAGGCACTACCACTACTGAATCAGGGTCTAGACCTCAGCCAGAAGTGGGAACTGTAACCAAGAGGCTAGACCAGATTAAGATCAAAGGCTTGTCTGGGGCCCAAAGGAGGAAGCTACTCAGGGAACAGAGGGAAAAGGAAGGAAAAGAATGGCTTCCTATACACAAATGGAGGGAAGTAAAGGGACTAGAACCCAAGACCCCCAGGAAAAAAACTGCCTCAGGTTGAAGGGGACACGGAGACCGCCACAACTTCAAAGACAGGTAGTAAGAGGATAAGGGAGGAATCAAAGACTCCCTCCTCCCTGGATAAGCGAGTCCAGAGAAAACTGAGGCAAGAAATAGGGAAACAGACCTATAGTACTGCAGTCTCGGTTTTTCAGATGGCAGTTTTCCAGGAAGGTTATCCATTGGTGGCCATTACCTCGCAGCAGGAGGAACTAGTACAGATGGCCCTCTTTGAAAAGATTGGGGGGGGGGGGGGGGGGGGGGGGGTGCTGGCCCAGGTCCTAACTTCAGGAGGGTCTATCTAGACCGTGGTGCACTCATTTTTGTCTGTGAGGGGGTGCACACAGTAGAATGGCTCAAGGACAAGGTGCCCATGATATCCCCGTGGGAAGATGCGAAGCTGCTGGTCAAGACGGCAGCGGAGCATCTTAACACCGCAAAGATATCATTATGGGTACCCAAGATCCTTAAGGAAGTCTCTCCCAAGACTCTGTTCGGGAAAATATGGGCCCAGAACCCAAATGTCCCAACAGAAGACTGGAGAGTGATTAACCAGAAGGTTGCTCCGGAAGGACAAACCCTGGTGGTGGAGGTTGGTGAGGAGTCCCTAAAGGCGATGCGGGAGCAGGACCTGAAACTGTTTATAGGGTTCTCGCAGGTCATCGTCAGGGTTCTCAAAGACCTCAAAGATGGCAGTAAGACGGAGCCTGGAGGTGCTGCAGATTAATCTGCAGCACAGCAAAGGAGCCTCTGCTGCTGTGAGCCGCTGCCTGGGGCGACAGGTAGTGGACGTGGCCCTGATACAAGAACCCTATCTATACAAAGGGGGTGTATCGGGCCTCGGAGGCACTGGAGGCAAGCTGATCTATGCTAGAAATCTAAGAAACTCCAGAACAAGAAACTCCACAACATACATCTTGTTAGAAACGGCATTTCTTTCATGCCAATGATGGATTTCTGCTCTAGGGACTTAGTGACCATCAAAATGCAGCAATGTGAGGAAGGTTATCACAAGGGAAATTGTCTTGGCCTCAGCATACCTTCCTTTCGAAGACAGTTCTCCCCCTCCCTTGGAGGTGAGGAGACTGGTAGAGACCTGCCATCGGCAAGGTGACCAACTGCTGGTGGGGTGCGACGCCTATGCCCGCAACTTAGTGTGGGGCAGCAAGGACACCAACAGTAGAAGTGAGTACCTTCTTGAATTCCTCTTAGCTAACAACTTAGAGGTCCTGAATAGGGGCAATGAACCTACATTCAGGAATAGCAGAAGGGAAGAAGTAATTGACATAACATTTGGTTCCATGACGATGGGTAGCTATTTCAAACAATGGCACGTGGTGTTGGAGCCATCCTCATTGGACCACATGTACATTAAATTCAAGGTTGAAATGGGAATCAGACTGACCATGACTTGTAGAAATCCCAGGAAAACAGACTGGGAGACATATAGGAGGGACCTTGACTTAGGCTTATCGGAAATTAAAACCACGATAAGGAAGCCAGTAGAATTTGACGAAGTAGCAGAGGCTGGTACCTCTGCCACAGTGACCTCATATCAAGACAACTGCACAACCACCAGGAAGTGCACAAATAGGAGTGTTCCTTGGTGGAACAACAACTTGGAAACGAAAAGAAAACAGGTATGGAGACGGTTTAATATTGCGAGATGCAAAGGACAATGGGCTAAATATCTAAATATCGTGAGGCCCTTGTCAGTTACAATCTTGCAATAAGGCACGCAAAGGAGGCATCCTGGAAGGCATTCTGTGAGGAAGTGGAAGGCACAGCTGCACAAGCCAGACTTCACAAGATTCTCACTAGAGTACCAACTAATCCAGGAGGTACGTTGAGGAAGGAGGATGGGGAATATACAAAGACAGCACATGAGATGCTGGAATTGCTCCTCAAAACTCACTTTCTTCAATATGCTCTGCCGGATAACACAGACCAGTATGTGACACCAGAGAGACAACGTTTCTCAGACACTTGAAGAGAGGACTGGGAATCGGCCAAGGAGTGTGTGAACTTCAACAAAATCCAGTGGGCGGTGGGAACATTCCAGCCGTTCAAGTCACCTGGCCAAGATGGAATTTTTCCAGCTCTCCTGCAACAGGCAGGAGGAAAGCTTATAAGAATCCTATGCAGGCTATTTAGGGTTAGCTTAGCAGTAGGAATCATTCCCAATGTTTGGAGGGCAGTGAAGGTTGTCATCATTCCAAAGCCAGGGAGAATTGATCATACCAAGGCCAAGGATATGAGACCAATCAGTCTGTCTTCCTTCATTCTCAAAACATTGGAAAAACTAGTTAATGTATACGTTGGGGAGAGGAGGCTAGTAGGGTCCCTCTACACCTGAACCAACACGCATACCAACCAGGTAAATCATGTGAGACAACTCTCCACCAACTCGTCGGGAAGGTGGAAAAAGCACTTAACTTCCAAGAAATAGCTCTCTGCATCTTCCTGGATATTGACGGGGCCTTTAGTAACACGACCTTCGATTCCATGGTAAGGGCAGCAGAGGTGGATGACCTGGGGACCAGAGCCATGCTTAGTGGAAGGAAGGTAGAGGCTACCATGATGAATGAAAAGATGGTAATTAAGACCACTAGAGGCTACCCACAAGGAGGAGTTTTGTCTCCTCTATTTTGGAATCTTGTGGTGAACGAACTCATTGAGGAACTAAATTCCAGACAATGCTTGTGCCAAGGATACGCAGATGACCTTGTCATAGTAATACTTGGCAAATTCACTGACACAGTCAGGAATATGGCACAAGGAGGGTTGGGCATTGTGCAAAAATGATGCAGTAAACAGGATCTGAGAGTTAATTCTAAGAAGACTGTCATGGTGCCATTTACAAAGAGACATATTCAGCATGCAAGTTGGAATCTAAAGCTCTTCGATGAAACTCTACCTGTGAAGGTGACAGTGAAATATCTAGGGGTAACCTCGGATGAGAAGCTAACTTGGACCCCTCATATTAAGAGTATCTGCTCCAAGGCAAAAAGCGTGTTAGTGAGTACTAGGAAGGCTTGTGGCAAAAACTGGGGCCTAAACCCCAGGGGTATGCACTGGATGTACACCACAGTGGTTAGACCTAGGATTTCCTATGGGGCCGTAGTGTGGTGGAAGAAGATAGAACAGTGGGTTGCTGCTAAAGTGCTTGCTAAGGTGCAGAGATTGGCCTGCTTAGCCATAACGGGTGGAAGTAGCAGCACACCAACCGCTGGAACGGAAGCCATGCTGGACATGCCTCCACTTCACCTTTGGGTTAAGATGGAGGCAGCAGCTGGGGCATACAGACTTAAAACTGGCCAAAACTGGGTCTCAGTTGGATATCCAGAATCACACACTAACATAGTGAGTGAGGTAAATATAGGTATGGCTGGCGAAATGCCCGCTGACTATACAATAACTCTTAACTGCTTCGACAAGCCTTAAAACATAATAATTGGAAGTAGGGAGCAGTGGGAGAAAACAGTTCGACACCGTATGGGGGACGTAGTTTGATTCACCAATGGGTCAAAAACAGATCAAGGCGTTGGGGCAGGGTTGTACGGGGTTCAGTCAAAACTGGAGAGCAGCATCTCTCTAGGGAAACTGGCCTCTGTATTCCAAGCCGAAATTACTGCAATCAGGGCCTGTGTGGAAGAAAATATGAGTAGGTGCTAGAATGATCGTAGCATCTACATCTATTCAGACAGCCAGGAAGCCCTGAAATTATTGGCAGCTCCTGCAACAAGATCTAAGATTGTTGCAGACTGCCACAGGGCTCTGGTGGAGCTAAGGGGAAGCAATAGGGTACCTAGTGTGGGACCCTGGCCATTCAGGGATCTGTGGCAATGAACAAGCCGATACATTGGCTAGGATGGGGGCAACAACTCCATTTATTGGACGGGAACCTGTCTTGACAATCACCAAGGCTATGATCAAATTAGAACTACACAACTGGCTTAGGAAACAGCACGTAGGATATTGGACCAAGGTCCATAAACAATAACATGGTAAGGTAATGATGCCCAAGCCATGTTTTAATAGAAGCTCTGTAATCCTGGGATTGAACAGGAAAGAGATCAAACTCATGACTGGACTGATGACCGGCCATGGGAACTTCAAAAAATACCTACACGCAATGGGTATAATGGAAGAGGACGCTAAATGTAGAATCTGTGATAAGGGTGAAGAAACTGCATCACACCTAATCTTTGAATGCATGGCATTGGAGAGTAAAAGATACAGAATCTTCGGGACAACTGGACCTGAAGAAATTGTGTCTAACAAAAAACTGGTAGAGGGACTCCTTGCACTATTCAAGGGCACTGGTTGGCTTTACTAGATATACAGGGAGCGATACCACACAATAAACCTAGTTTCGGAGTGGGTAGTGGCAGGTTAGAACTAAGCTGTTTCAGTTCTCCTGTTAAAATCAAATCAAATCAAAATCTCCGCACCAATTACCACAACCCTTTTGCACATCAAATACTTTTAGCAACAGTGAAACTCCTTACCTGTTACTGAATGGAATGGACGGACTTCCTGCTCCCTAGCTACCAGCTGTCAGTGAATATAACAGAATTCAAGCTCTTCAGATGTGATGAAAGGAGAAAATATAAAAATGCGGTAAATGAAGCAGGCAAAAAGGAATACAAACGTCTCAAAAATGAGATTGCCAGGAAGTGCAAAATGGCTAAGCAGGGATGGATAGAGGACAAATGTAAGGATGCAGAGGCTTATCTCACTAGGGGTAAGACAGATACTGCCTACAGGAAAATTAAAGAGATCTTTGGAGAAAGGAGAACCACTTGCATGAATATCAAGAGATCAGATGGAAACCCAGTTCTAAGCAAAGAAGGGAAAGCAGAAAGGTGGAAGGAGTATATAGAGGGCCTATACAAGGACGATGTACTTGAGGACGATATTATGGAAAAATGGAAGAGGATGTAGATAAAGATGAAATGGGAGATATGATATTGGGTGAAGAGTTTGACAGAGCACTGAAAGACCTGAGTCGAAACAAGGCCCCCGGAGTAGACAACATTCCATTAGAACTACTGACAACCTTGGGAGAGCCAGTCCTGACAAAACTCTACCATCTGGTGAGGAAGATGTATGGGACAGGCGAAATACCCTCAGACTTCAAGAAGAATATAATAATCCCAATCCCAAAGAAAGCAGCTGTTGACAGATGTGAAAATAACCGAACTATCAGTTTAATAAGTCACAGCTGCAAAATACTAACGCGAATTATTTACAGACGAATGGAAAAACTGATAGAAGCCGACCTCAGGGAAGATCAGTTTGGATTCCGCAGAAATGTTGGAACACGTGAGGCAATACTGACCCTACGACTTATCTTAGAAGAAAGATTAAGGAAAGGCAAACCTACATTTCTAGCATTTGTAGACTTAGAGAAAGCTTTTGACAATGTTGATTGGAATACTCTCTTTCAAATTCTGAAGGTGGCAGGGATAAAATACAGAGAGCGAAAGGCTATTTACAATTTGTACAGAAACCAGATGGCAGTTATAAGAGTCGAGGGTTATGAAAGGGAAGCAGTGGTTGGGAAGGGAGTGAGACAGAGTTGTAGCCTATCCCCGATGTTATTCAATCTGTATATTGAGCAAGCAATAAAGGAAACAAAAGAAAAGTTCGGAGTAGGTATTAAAATCCATGGAGAAGAAATAAAAACTTTGAGGTTCGCCGATGACATTGTAATTCTGTCAGAGACAGCAAAGGACTTGGAAGAGCAGTTGAACGGAATGGAAAGTGTCTTGAAAGGAGGGTATAAGATGAACATCAACAAAAGCAAAACGAGGATAATGGAATGTGGTCGAATTAAGTCGGGTGATGCTGAGGGAATTAGATTAGGAAATGACACGCTTAAAGTAGTAAAGAAGTTTTGCTATTTGGGGAGCAATATAACTGATGATGGTCGAAGTAGAGAGGATATAAAATGTAGACTGGCAATGGCAAGGAAAGCGTTTCTTAAGAAGAGAAATTTGTTAACATCGAGTATAGATTGAAGTGTCAGGAAGTCGTTTTTCAAAGTATTTGTATGGAGTGTAGCCATGTATGGAAGTGAAACGTGGACGATAAATAGCTTAGACACGAAGAGAATAGAAGCTTTTGAAATGTGGCGCTACAGAAGAATGCTGAAGATTAGATGGGTTGATCACACAACTAATGAGGTGGTATTGAATAGAATTGGGGAGAAGAGGAGCTCGTGGCACAACTTGACTAGAAGAAGGGATCGGTTGGTAGGACATGTTCTGAGACATCGAGGGATCACCAATTTAGTATTGGAAGGCAGCGTGGAGGGTAAAAATCTTAGAGGGAGACCAAGAGATGAATACACTAAACAGATTCAGAAGGATGTAGGTTGTAGTGGGTACTGGGAGATGAAGAAGCTTGCACAGGATAGAGTAGCATGGAGAGCTGCATCAAACCAGTCTCAGGACTGAAGACCACAACAACAACAACAACAGATGTGTGGGCCTCTTCAGTAACTTTTTCATTGAGCCAGTATCATTTATTATCATAAAATATTCATAAAACCGGTTCTGGCACATTATTGCCAATACCAAAGAATTTTCATAAAAAAATTGATTCATTCAGCCTCAAAGAAAGTACTTCTGTGTGCAAACGAATGCCAACAATGATGCATACACTTTTGCCAAAATATGAGTACACTTCACTATAAAATATGATAAACTCAAATTTTATCATACAGTGCAGAGGAATGAACTTGGCTTGTAGCAAAATTGTGTGCATCATTGACGACATTCATGAATAAATACAAAACTATTTTCCTTGTCACTGGATGGAACACCATGTGAACATTCATACCACATCTGTCAATGGCAGTAATGAGCCAAAACATGTAATGTGAACATTTTATAATTATTAACTATTCTGACTTAACAAAAAGTTTTACTGTAGGCAAAGTGGGTTGCATGAGTTGAAAGCAGCATTACATCAATCCTTGTTGACACAGTCTTAAGCAAAAGGAGCTCACAAGGAATCCATGGAAGTACACTATAGAAGATCCATCAGTCTCAACATGCTGTCACTAGGATATTGAAATCTGCTTAGTGTACTGGAAGTCAATCAAGAATGAAATTCAAGCAAACTTTTCATGAAATATAATCCTTCATACTATTCATCAAGGTTTGAAAACATAACAGTGCAATAAATGTAAGACAGTGTGGTAGTGATGAAAGCTGAAAATATAAAATCAAATTGCCTGCCCATCTTTCAATCATCAATAACTCAGTTGTAGCCTAAGAGATGTAAAACTTTGGCGTAACAATGTAAAACCATTAAAATATCATTGTCATGCACATGGCACATACAGATGCTCTTTATGACTATAGAAACGTGCATGTAATTTCAAATACTTTTCAGAGGGATTCCATTTTTCTAAATAAATTAGTCCACAAAGTGTTAGGGAATACTTAACAATGGGCAAGAAACTCTGGAACAAAGGAGTGTAACAACTCTGAATATAACCCATGTCAACCACAACTGCCAAGCTGCTTCCATCTCCAAATTTCTACAAGGGAAAGGCCCTTCAATGTGAAACAACAATTCAATAACGACAGTCTTCTTCCATACAGTAATGGAAATTATATGTAAGAGAGTTGCTGTAATTTGAATCAAAACTGAATTTATTCATCTCATAGGAAGAGATGAAAGGGATAGATGAAACAAAAGTATACGGGAATCAAACAGGAAAATAACATATTTACCTGAGTATAAGACGACCCTGAATATAAGACAACACCCTCTCCCCTTTTTTAAGAGTGTCCTTGAGAAAAATTCATTTTTTAACATGTTCTGATTAATCAAAATTACAAACTTTTATTTATAGTGAGGTATCTGTCTAATAAGTTAAGATAACACTCATTCTAAATTTATGCGATTTATTGATTGTCTACATTTTGTTCATACAAGCAGAAATAAAATAAACAAAAAGAAATTTTTTACATTAGTTTTTATCTTCATTGCCTTCTTTGTTTAGTTAGACTGCTGTATGGGGTATAACTAATTTTAAACATCACAGTCATCATCTTATCAAAACAGCTGAGAAACTTTTATCTCCATTGCCACAAATATTTGGCTGTTTCTTCCGAATATATTGTTGTTTGTGAGGTTGTGGTCACTATGGAACCCAACAACAGGTGGTGGGCTGCCCCCCCCCCCCCCTCCCCCCCTTCAAACATACTGTCTGCCCGCCGCTCTCTCATTGGCTGTGTAGAACGAGCAGCTGACACACCCCCAATCATTCCCATCATACCTCACAGTGAACGCTGGCAGCATCGCTGTACAAAACATGACTTTTAACGTCTCTTGCAGAAATGTATGCTACTGTTGAGTATTTGTCCAATTATAAAGTCAATCTGATTTTGAGGGCAAATGGATTCAGGCAAACTGCAGTTTAAACATGGTAAATGTCCACAAAGAGTCTAAGCATGCAGTATACATTGACATGGTTGGCTGCCTGAGGAAATTTCTGCCTGCCCAACATGTCCTTCCCCACTTCATCGTAGTTCTCAGCCAAGATGTGTCACTGTTACCAATCCAACTTCCCGTAGCGCTGTGCTTGAACAACATTGAAACCTAGATTGCTTTATCTTCTACAGCGCAGATCATGTGTAACAATAGCAACTAATACATAAATAAGAGAGCGCAATCACTGTTCAGTCCAATTCTCAAACTTTCGCTCGTCTGTTCATACTAACTCCACAACGTGTCTTTCCACTGTAAATTAATCTTGCAACAACGATTACAATCCGTTTAGACCTTAATGTCCCAGATGCGTTCTCACAGACCACTAGCATTTATCGTTACTCTGTTGCTAATGCATATGGATGGGGTAGAAGATTACAGCCTTGTCTAGTTGTCCTTTCCCGAAGCTGTCACAGCTTCCTTTGTCAGTAGTCGCATGGATGTGACTTGGACCTATACTTTTACAGCTGCTTGCATGTAATGGTGTCTCAGACCGCACCTGCGACTTTGCATTATGGATTCGGTAACCAGGTCTTTTTATATGGTTTGAAGAGTGTTTAGGATGTGGTGTTGGATTAGATAGTGACAACAAAATTGAAAGTGAACGTAATTCAGAATAGGTGGTGAAGAAGAATTTGTTTTAGCACTTGTGAATTCCTAGAATGAAACAGGTGACCAAATTGCTGAAAACAGAAGTGTAGAGGCTGAATATTTAGCTAAAGGTTCTGTTACAAATACGTTTAGTTGAAACAAACATCACTGGTTGTCGAAGCCTCTTCTAACAATTCCCACTGGCATTATTTTTCTGCACGTTGAACATAAGTGGGATGAATGGGTGAGTCCTTCACAATTTCTACAAAGACAATATTCAGGTGAACCACTTTAATTTTATGAAGAAGCTTGCAAACTTTCTGGGAACACCACAGATAAAAAGGAAGTCAACAACTGTCATGTACCCTGTGAACTTCTTGCAACCATTCACTATGTTTTGTGTGTATCAAAACCAAAAGCAAAAGTTGTGAATTTCTTGCAACCATTCACTATGTTTTGTGTGTAGCAAAACCAAGAGTAAAAGTTGTTGTAGACAGATTGAAGAAATGCATAACATGCTCCATGTGTGACCCAAGAAAGGAGAGAAAGACGTCTTATATTTGTCATCATTGCAAGATGTCAGTCTAACTCGATTTTTTTACAAAAATTTCCCGCCAGTGCAAAGTAAACCTCTGAGAAGGAGACTAAAATCCTGAAAAGCACCAGTGTAAGTCTCATTTTTTTAAAAATGTTTTATGTGAGGTTTTTCTTTGTTTTATTGTTACATGTAAAATAAATATAAAAATATACCAGAATTAGATTTTCACTCTGCAGCAGAGTGTGCGGTAATATGGAAATTCCTGACAGATTAAAACTGTGTGCTGGACCGAGACTCGAACTCAGGACCATTGCCTACGCAAAAAGCAAAGGTCCCGAGTTCGAGTCTCAGTCCGGCACACAGTTTTAATCTGCCAGAAGTTTCAATAAAATAATAGAAAAAATTAAAATTTAGAGTGCGGGGTATTTGAGTTTTCACAGCATTAGCATTATTGTTGTTTCAGTCTTCAGTCCAAAGACTGGTTTGATGCAGCTCTCCATGCAACTCTAACCTCTGCAAGCCTCTTCACCTCTGCATAAATACTGCAACCTACATCCTTCTGAATGTGCTTACTGTATTCTTCTCTTGATCTCCCTCTACCATTTTTACCCCCAATACTTCTCCCCAATACTAAATTCGTGATCCCTTCATGTCTCAGAATGTGTTCTTTCATCCGATCCCTTCTTTTGATCAAGTTGTGTCACAAATTTCTTGTCTCCCCGATTCTTTCCGTACCACCTTATTAGTTACATGATCTACCCATCTAACCTTCAACATTCTATAGTAGTGTCACATTTCAAAACCTTCCATACTCTTTTTGCACAAATGATTTAATGTTGATGTTTCACTTCCATGTACGGCTACACTTCAGACAAACATTTCAGAAAAGACTTCCTAACACATAAATCTACATATGATGTTAATAAATTTCTCTTCTTCAGAAATGCTTTTCTTGCCATTGCCAGTCTACATTTTATGTCGTCTCTACCTCAGACATCATCAGTTATTTTGCTGTCCAAATATCAAAACTCATCCACTACTTTAAGTGTCTTGTTTCATAATCTAACTCTCCCAGTATCACCTGATTTAGTTCTACTACATTGATTTATTCTTGTTTCACTTTCGGTGAAGTTCATCTTATATCCTCCTTTGATGACAATGTCTATTCTCTTAACTGCTCTTTCAAGTCCTTTGCTGTCTCTTCAAATTTTTTATATATTTTCTCTGAAATTTAATTCCTACTTCAAGTTTTTCTTTGGTTTCCTTTACTGCTTGTTCAATGTACAGATTGAATAACATCAGGGATAGGCTACGAATCTGTCTTTGTAGCAGTTCATCTACTTTTATTTCTCCGTTTGTTGTCTTCGGTGTCGATGTACTGCATTGCTACGCTGGCTAAAAAGCGGGCTTTGTAATTCCAACACTTGACTACGGTAAATAATGTAGTTGACAGGTGCACAGTTGTGTTTCACAGTACTTTAATTTCACTGTTCACAACCCCCCAATATTACACAGTTATATGGCCAGTGCACTTTCGTTTAACTTTCCATAAGCCTCATTAACAGTTAGCAGGCGAACTGCTACAAATTGAACATCTATGAGCAGTAAAAACCTAATCATAAAGGTAACAGTTCTTGAAGAATAGAAAGGTACGTATGGAGCAGACACTGTCATTGTTTTTACACACGGCATAATTGTTTAACACTTGTTTCAGAATTAAGATGAAGCACTGTTGTTCCTCTAATCACACAGGTTTCTCGTTTGAAACTCAGCTGTGGACTGACTGTCTCGTGACCAGAAATCAGGCCCTTATATATCCTCACAATAATAGGCACTGTAACTACACATTGTTCGAAGTTTAATTTACAATTACAATTAAAAATTAACTCATTAATTAATTGAAAACATCGAAAAATTGGTTCTTTTTAACAGTTTCCTCTACTACAAGCGTTAAGATGAATTATTTGTTTACGTTAGGCATTTGTACAGGTTAGTTCATACATTCTTTGTGTGTTTCCCTTGCGTTATCTAGGCACAGACTCGTGTTTCAGTAACTGTTGTTCAACATCGATTAGAATGGACTGGGACTGTGATTGCTGTGTTCGGATGAGGGCTGAGTTGGCATCCCTTCGCTCACAGCTGCAGGCGGCACTGACTTCTGTCACGCAGCTTGAGGCTGTTGCCAATGGGCACCACTGTGGGGAGCTGGACTTGGGTATCACGGGGATGTCAACCTCGTCCCGTCTGTCCCCAGATCGGTCTGCCGTTGTGGTTGCCCTGGTTGCTGCCCGCAGTGGGACTGAGTCCTCGCCTGTGGTTGACTGGGAGGGTGTTCCAAGGCGTGGCAGGCAGCGAAAGATGTCCCCAGAGGCTGATCAGAAAGCCTCCCCAGTGCGTCTGACAAACAGGTTTCAGGTACTGTCTCTGGCTGAGCCAGATGCTGCTGCCTGCCCTGTTTCAGAGTCTGATTCTCAGCCTTCAAGGTCCGGGCAATCGCAGAGGGTGGGCTTATTGGTAGTTGGGAGCTCCAATGTTAGCTGTGTAATGGGGCCCCTTAGGGATATGGCGGCTAAGGAGGGGAAGAAATCCAGTGTGTACTCCGTGTGCATTCCGGGTGGAGTCATTCCTGATGTGGAAAGGGTCCTTCCGGATGCCATGAAGAGCACAGGGTGCAGCCAGCTGCAGGCGGTGGCACATGTCAGCACTAATGACATGTGTCGCTTTGGATCTGAGGAAATTCTCTCTGGATTCCAGCAGCTATCTGATTTGGTGAAGGCTGCCGGTCTTGCTTACGAGATGAAGGCAGAGCTCACCATCTGCAGCATCGTTGACAGAACCGACTGCGGACCTTTGGTGCAGAGCCAGGTGGAGGGTCTGAATCAGAGGCTCAGACGGTTTTGCGACCGTGTTGGCTGCAGATTCCTTGACTTGCGCCATAGGGTGGTGGGATTTCGGGTTCCGCTGAATAGGTCAAGAGTTCACTGCACTCAGCTGGCGGCTACACGGGTAGCGGAGGCTGTGTGGCGTGGACTGGGAGGTTTTTTAGGTTAGAAGGCCTCGGGAAAGTATGGGGTGGGCTGCAATCTCAAAGGGTGCATGGAAAATACAGGACGTGCTTGGATCAAGGAACAGTCAGAATTGTAGTTGTAAATTGTTGTAGTTGTGCTGGGAAAGTCCCTGAGCTTCAAGCGTTAGTAGAAAGCACAGAAGGTGAAATCGTTATAGGTACATAAAGCTGGCTAAAGCCTGAAATAAGTTCTGCAGAAATTTTTACGAAGTCTCAGACGGTGTTGAGGAAAGACAGATTAGGCAGAATTGGTGGTGTAGTGTTTGTGTCTGCCAGTAGTGATTTATCTTGTAGTGAAGTCGAAGTAGATACTCCGTGCAAATTGGTATGGGTGGAGGTTATACTTAACAGCCGAACTAAGTTAATAATTAGCTCCTTCTACCGAACCCCAGACTCTGATGATATAGTTGCTGAACAGTTCAGAGAAAATTTGAGTTTCGTAACAAATAGATACCCCACTCATATGGTTATAGTTGGTGGGGACTTCAACCTTCCCTCGATATGTTGGCAAAAATACTTGTTCAAAATCGGTGGTAGGCAGAAAATGTCTTCCGAGATTGTCCTAAATGCTTTCTCTGAAAATTATTTCAAGCAGTTAGTCCACGAACCCACGCAAATTGTAAATGGTTGCAAAAACACACTTGACCTCTTCACCACAAACAATCCAGAGTTAATAGAGAGCATCATGACTGATACAGGGATTAGTGATCACAAGGTCGTTGTAGCTAGGCTCAATACTGTTTCTTCGAAATCCATCAGAAACAAACGCAAAATAATTTTATTTAAAAAAGCAGATAAAGTGTCACTAGAAGCCTTCCTAAGAGACAATCTCCAGTCCTTCCGAACTGACTATGCAAATGTAGACGAGATGTGGCTCAAATTCCAAGATATAGTAGCAACAGCAATTGAGAGATTCATACCTCATAAATTGGTAAGAGAGGGAACTGATCCCCCATGGTACACAAAACAGGTCCGAACGCTGTTGCAGAGGCAATGGAAAAAGCACGCGAAGTTCAGAAGAGCGCGAAATCCCGAAGATTGGCTAAAATTTACAGACGCGCAAAATTTGGCACGAACTTCAATGCGAGATGCCTTTAATAGGTTCCACAATGAAACATTGTCTCAAAATTTGGTAGAAAATCTGGAGAAATTCTGGTCATATGTAAAGTACACAAGCGGCAAGACGCCGTCAATACCTTCACTGCACAGTGCCGATGGTACTGTTACCGACGACTGTGCCGCTAAAGCGGAGTTATTGGACACAGTTTTCCGAAATTCTTTCACCAGGGAAGACGAATGGAATATTCCAGAATTTGAAACACGAACAGCTGCTAGCATGAGTTTCTTAGAAGTAGATACCTTAGAGGTTGCGAAGCAACTCAAATCGCTTGATACGGACAAGTCTTCAGGTCCAGATTGTATACTGATTAGGTTCCTTTCAGATTACGCTGATACAATAGCTCCCTACTTAGCAATCATATACAATCGCTCGCTCACCAATAGATCTGTACCTACAGATTGCAAAATTGCGCAGGAAGCACCAGTGTTTAAGAAGGGTAGTATATCATTGACGTCGGTTTGCAGTAGGGTTTTGGAGCATATACTGTATTCAAACATTGTGAATCACCTCGAAGGGAACGATCTATTGATACGTAATCAGCATGGTTTCAGAAAACATCGTTCTTGTGCAACGCAGCTAGCTCTTTATTCGCACGAAGTAATGGCCACTATCGACAGAGGATCTCAAGTTGATTCCATATTTCTAGCTTTCCAGAAAGCTTTTGACACCGTTCCTCACAAGCGACTTCTAATCAAGCTGCGGGCCTATGGGGTATCGTCTCAGTTGTGCGACCGGATTCGTGATTTCCTGTCAGGAAGGTCGCAGTTCGTAGTAATAAACGGCAAATCATCGAGTAAAGCTGAAGTGATATCAGGTGTTCCCCAGGGAAGCGACCTGGGACCTCTGCTGTTCCTGATCTGTATAAATGACCTGGGTAACAATCTGAGCAGTTCTCTTAGGTTGTTCGCAGATGATACTGTAATTTAGCGTCTAGTAAGGTCATCCGAAGAGCAGTATCAGTTGCAAAGCGATTTAGAAAAGATTGCTGTATGGTGTGGCAGGTGGCAGTTGACGCTAAATAACGAAAAGTGTGAGGTGATCCGCATGAGTTCCAAAAGAAATCCGTTGGAATTCGATTACTCGATAAATAGTACAATTCTCAAGGCTGTCAATTCAACTAAGTACCTGGGTGTTAAAATTATGAACAACTTCAGTTGGAAAGACCACATAGATAATATTGTGGGGAAGGCGAGCCAAAGGTTGCGTTTCATTGGCAGGACACTTAGAAGATGCAACAAGTCCGCTAAAGAGACAGCTTAAAATACACTCGTTCGTCCTCTGTTAGAATACTGCTGCGGGGATGGAAGTCATTAAAGCAAAGACGTGTTTCGTCGCAGCGAGATCTATTTACGAAATTTCAGTCACCAACTTTCTCTTCCGAATGTGAAAATATTTTGTTGAGCCCAACCCACATAGGTAGGAATGATCATCAAAATAAAATAAGAGAAATCAGAACTCAAACAGAAAGGTTTAGGTGTTTGTTTCTCCCACGCGCTGTTCGGGAGTGGAATGGTAGAAAGATAGTATGATTGTGGTTTGATGAACCCTCTGCCAAGCACTTAAATGTGAATTGCAGAGTAATCATGTAGATGTAGATGTAGATGTAGAAGTCATGAAATTAACAAATATAAGTACGCAAACAGTACTTTTGACAAAATTGTTAATTACTTTGGAATTAATTAAGGGCTGGCTTTGCTAGCATGTTTTCGAATAGACCCAAATAAATACTTTACAACTACTAGCACTTCATCCTTCAAATGTTTACAAATATTACAGTATTCATATTTGTTTATATGTCAACAATAGAATTTAACTCACGAAACAATCATTGATTTCTCCTATAATGAAAGACACTAACTAGGAATAGTTCAAATAAATCAGAAAATCAATTACATACATAAAACTAAGCATAAAATTAGATCTGGTCTTATATTCTTTAAAACTGAGGGTCAACCTTTCTCTATAATGAAAATACAGATTATATTCACCTATGTTAACGGTAATTAGTTAATATTTTTTTTTTTTTTTTAAAGGAATTTAAGTAGAAAGATGGCAAACAAGAGGGGAAGTAAAATTATCCCAGCTTGCTTCGTCACACCTTCTCAACCGTTCCTTCCTTTTTTTGCCCCTCTACTCGTATAACTGCTGTCTGGTTTCTTTGCAAGTTGGAAAAGCCTTTCGCTCTCTGATTTTACCCCTGCTGCCTTCAGAATGTCAATGAGTATTCCAGTCAACATTGTCAAAAGCCTTCTCCAAGTCATCAAATGCCATAAACGTAGGTTTGCCTTTCCTTAACCTATCTTCTAAGATAAGTCGTAGGATCAGAATTGCCTCACATGTTCCTACATTACTCCAGAATCGAAACTGATCTTCTACCAGTTTTTCCATTCCTATTTAAAGAATTCGTGTCAGTATTTAGCAATCATTACTTATTAAACTGATAGTTCGGTAATTTCCACATCTGTCAGCAACTACTTTCTTTGGAAATAGAATTATTACATTCTTCTTGTAGCCTGAGGTTATTTCACCTTTCTCATACATCTTGCACACCAGATGAAAGAGTTTGTCATGGCTGGCTCTCCCATGGCTATTAGTAGTTCTGACGGAATGTCTTGTACTCACGAGGCCTTATTTCGAGTTAGATCAGTCGGTGCTCTGTCAACTTCTTCTCAAAGTATTGTATCTCCCATCTCGTCTTCATCTACATCCGCTTCCCTTTCTATAATATTGCCTTCAAGATCATCTCCCTCTATATATTCCTTCCACCTTTCAGCTTTCCCTTTTTTGCTTAATATTGATGTTCCATCTGAGCTCTTCATATTCATACAGCTGCTTCTCTATTCTCCATAGGCCTCTTTAACTGTCCTGTAGGCTGTACCTGCCTTTGGCTTACAGGAATATGCTTCTAAATCCTTACACTTGTCCTCTGGCCATTCATGCTTGGCCATTTTGAGGCAAATCATCAATTAAATTAAATATCTCTTGTCTTATCCAAGGATTTCTACCTTGTCTTTTTACCTATTTGATCATCTGCTGCTTTCACTATTATTCTCTTAAAATCATCATTAACATTATTATGTAATATTATGTTCATTATCTGCAGTTTTGTGTTTAAACACCCTTTTTTCGTAAAAATTAACTTTATAATTTTTTTGTATATGAACCATGAACAATGGACCTTACCGTTGGTGGGGAGGCTTGCGTGCCTCAGCGATACAGATGGCCGTACCGTAGGTGCAACCACAACGGAGGGGTATCTGTTGAGAGGCCAGACAAACGTGTGGTTCCTCAAGAGGGGCAGCAGCCTTTTCAGTAGTTACAGGGGCAACAGTCTGGATGATTGACTGATCCGGCCCTGTAAAACTAACCAAAATGGCCTTACTGTTCTGGAACTGCGAACGGCTGAAAGCAAGGGGAAACTACAGCCGTAATTTTTCCCGAGGGCATGCAGCTTTACTGTATGGTTAAATAATGATGGCATCCTCTTGGGTAACATATTCCGGAGGTAAAATAGTCCCCCATTCGGATCTCCGGGCGGGGACTACTCAGGAGCACATCGTTATCACGAGAAAGAAAACTGGCGTTCTACGGATCGGAGTGTGGAATGTCAGATCCATTAATCAGGCAGGTAGGTTAGAAAATTTAAAAAGGGAAATGGATAGGTTAAAGTTAGTTATAGTGGGAATTAGTGAAGTTCGGTGACGGGAGGAACAAGACTTTCGGTCAGGTGAACACAGGGTTATAAATACAAAATCAAATAGGGGTAATGCAGGAGTAGGTTTAATAATGAATAAAAAAATAGGAGTGCGGGTAAGCTACTACAAACAGCGTAGTGAATGCATTATTGTGGCCAAGATAGACACGAAGCCCATGCCTACTACAGTAGTACAAGCTTATATGCCAACTAGCTCTGCAGATGATGAAGAAATTGATGAAATGTATGATGAGATAAAAGAATTATTCAGGTAGTGAAGGGAGACAAAAATTTAATAGTCATGGGTGACTGGAATTCGAGAGTAGGAAAAGGGAGAGAAGGAAACATAGTGAGTGAATATGGATTGGGAGAGAGAAATGAAAGAGGAAGCCGTGTGGTAGAATTTTGCACAGAACATAACTTAATCATAGCTAACACTTGGTTCAAGAATCATAAAAGAAGGTTATATACATGGAAGAATCCTGGAGATACTAGAAGGTATCAGATAGATTATATAATGGTAAGACAGAGATTTAGGAACCAGATTTTAAATTGTAAGACATTTCCAGGGGCAGATGTGGACTCTGACCACAATCTATTGGTTATGAACTGTAGATTAAAACTGAAGAAACTGCAAAGAGGTGGGAATTTAAGGAGATGGGACCTGGATAAACTGACTAAAGCAGAGGTTGTACAGAGTTTCAGGGACAGCATAAGGGAACAACTGACAGGAGTGGGGGAAATAAATACAGTAGAAGAAGAATGGGTAGCTCTGAGGGATGAAGTAGTGAAGGTGACAGAGGATCAAGAAAGTAAAAAGACAAGGACTGGTAGAAATCCTTAGGTAACAGAAGAAATATTGAATTTAATGGATGAAAGGAGAAAATATAAAAACGCAGTAAATGAAGCAGGCAAAAAGGGATACAAACGTCTCAAAAATGAGATTGCCAGGAAGTGCAAAATGGCTAAGCAGGGATGGCTAGAGGACAAATGTAAGGATGTGGAGGCTTATCTCACTAGGAGTAAGATAGATACTGCCTACAGGAAAATTAAAGAGACCTTTGGAGAAAAGAGAGCCACTTGTATGAATATCAAGAGCTCAGATGTAAACCCAGTTCTAAGCAAAGAAGGGAAAGCAGAAAGTTGGAAGGAGTATATAGAAGGTCTATACAAGGGTGATGTACTTGAGGACAATATTATGGAAAAATGGAAGAGGATGTAGATGAAGATGAAATGGGAGATGTGATACTGCGTGAAGAGTTTGACAAAGCACTGAAAGTGCCTGTGTCGAAACAAGGCCCCGGGAGTAGACAACATTCCATTGGAACTGCTGACGGCCTTGGGAGAGCCAGTCCTGACAAAACTCTACCATCTGCTGAGCAAGATGTATGAGACCGGTGAAATACCGTCAGACTTCAAGAAGAATATAATAATTACAATCCCAAAGAAAGCAGCTGTTGACAGATGTGAAAATTACCAAACTATCAGTTTAATAAGTCACTGCTGCAAAATAATAACGCAAATTCTTTACAGTCAAATGGAAAAACTGGTAGAAGCCGACCTCAGAGAAGATCAGTTTGGATTCCGCAGAAATGTTGGAACACATGAGGCAATGCTGACCCTACGACTTATCTTAGAAAATAGATTAAGGAAAGGCAAACCTACGTTTCTAGCATTTGTAGACTTGGAGAAAGCTTTTGACAATGTTGACTGGAATACTCTCTTTCAGATTCTAAAGATGGCAGGGGTAAAATACAGGGAGCGAAAGGCTATTTACAATTTGTACAGGAACCAGATGGCAGTTATAAGAGTCGAGGGCCATAAAAGGGAGCAGTGGTTGGGAAGGGAGTGAGACAGGGTTGTAGCCTCTCCCCGATGTTATTCAATTTGTATATTGAGCAAGCAGTGAAGGAAACAAAAGAAAAATTCGGAGTAGGTATTCAAATCCATGGAGAAGAAATAAAAATGTTGTGGTTCACCGATGACATTGTAATTCTGTCAGAGACAGCAGAGGACTTGGAAGAGCAGTTGAACGGAATGGACAGTGTCTTGAAAGGAGGATATAAGATGAACATCAACAAAAGCAAAACAAGGATCAATGTAGTCGAATTAAGTCGGGTGATGCTGAGGGAATTAGATTAGGAAATGAGACACTTAAAGTAGTAAAGGAGTTTTGCTATTTGGGGAGCAAAATAACTGATGATGGTCGAAGTAGAGAGGATGTAAAATGTAGACTGGCAAGGAAAGCGTTTCTGAAGAAGAGAAATTTGTTAACATCGAGTATAGATTTAAGTGTCAGGAAGTCATTTCTGAAAGTATTTGTATGGAGCGTAGCCATGTATGGAAGTGAAACATGGACGATAACTAGTTTGGACAAGAAGAGAATAGAAGCTTTTGAAATGTGGTGCTACAGAAGAATGCTGAAGATTAGATAGGTAGATCACATAACTAATGAGGAGGTATTGAATAGAATTGGGGAGAAGAGGAGTTTGTGGCACAACTTGACAAGAAGAAGGGATCGGTTGGTAGGACATGTTGTGAGGCATCAAGGGATCACAAATTTAGCATTGGAGGGCAGCGTGGAGGGTAAAAATCGTAGAGGGAGACCAAGAGATGAATACACTAAGCAGATTCAGAAGGATGTAGGTTGCAGTATGTACTGGGAGATGAAGAAGCTGGCACAGGATAGAGTAGCATGGAGAGGTGCATCAAACCAGTCTCAGGACTGAAGACAACAACAACATATATTTTTGAGTGGAATAAATGCAACCTTTCACATAAAAAACTGATTGTTTTGCTGAAATTGTTGAAATCAATTTTTATGGCTATATAAATATATTGGTCTGTCAGACTGCATCTGGGACAAAGTGTGAAAGAAAATGACCTGGGAAGCTAAGGGTTGATATGATTCATTGTGTTTGTTAGACATTTCATTTTAGATTAATAGCCCTTTTCATTTCATCTGAAAGTCATTGTCTTGTTCTAAAGATGACTAAAGGCTGATAACAAGTTTCTCCAGTTTTCTAACTTCTTCTTCTTCTCAGTTATCGAGTTGAGCCTCTATAGACTGCGTGGTAACAACCAATTTCATTTTAGTGTCTAAGTCTTGTTCTTGTTCCAGCTTTGACTTTCCTGCCAGTATCTTCTGAGCCCACCAAAAAATGCCTGTTTATGGTCTTCGACAAAGGTCCTCCCCACCTTTGGACGTTGATGCCATTTTAAATTCTTGGTAGTTGTTCATCAATCTTCTAAATTTGTTCCTGTCAGGAATTTCTCTCTTCTTCAAGAAACCAGTTTTCTAACACATTTACAGCAAACGATTTTCTCATTTGCAAACCAACTTGGCAAGTCATTAGTTTCCCACAACCAAATAAAATACTGACTTAGGGCTCAGAATCCAGTATTGGTTTCTGAAGGACAAGTTTTACGCCTCTGGATGCAGCATAAATATATGTATACAGTATCGATACACGCACGATAAGTTTTACTGCAAACTTGTTCAAATACAACAAAAGTTTGGAAGTTGATATAATTTAATGTTATTTTCTCCTATCTTTCATGAAATTGTCAATTTTTAAGCAGAACATTAGACTATTGTAGCAGTTAGTTCATAGTTCCTCACTTAACCCTTCCACTAGTGCCGCAAGTCAAATATCATACAATTGTTCAAGCAATGTTGATACTGTATCGACCACTTCAGTGCTTTCAGAGATCTCGAACCTATTTGATTGCAAGTATTGTCTGATATGCCCTACCCTCCAGGATTGTTCAAAGTAAATTTGTAGGAAACTTAAAAGCCAAACCTTCATCTGTAAATATAAGACAACCCCTATATTAATCTACTGAACAATGTACAAATGTTGATCTCAGCAGCAATAGTTTGATCTGCAAATAAAAGACGGCCCCATATTTTTCTAATGATAAATGTGGGAAAAACCTTGTTTTATAATCGGATAAATACGGTACACTCGCACAAGTTAAGAGAGAGGCAAAGCTGGGCATAATGAGGTGGAAATTAACAAGATGCTAGAGGCACACAAAAATTCAAGACCAAAAAAAGTAATAATAGTAACAGCATTTGACTTGACTGATAAACTAGAACAGTTGATATTTTCCTTGCTACAAGGTAAACAGATGCATATGCTATATATTTTTCTTTGTGTCTTTCTTTTACTGTGCTGCTGTATCTTCCTTGATAAAGAATCCTCTGTGAGTTTCCCAATCATTACTATATATTTGAATTGTTAACTGCCCTTTCTACCAATACATAACTCTTCTGGTTATCACATCACTTCTATCATTAGGTTTGTGCATAAGTTCATAGCATTTTTGTTTTGCATGTGTGTTTTCTGGTTGCTTTGGAGTTATTTATTGATTGCCATTTTTTATTTGTAGTTCACTGTTGCTACTTGAGTTTACTTACTATCATTTTGTCTTTGAAGATAGTGAGTGGAGCTGAGAACACTAAAAAATGGAGTGCTAGATGAAGTAGGTTTAATACTGAATAAAAAAATAGTAACTCGGGTAAGCTACTATGAACATCATAGTGGACACATTATTGTAGCAAAAACAGACACAAAGCCTATGCCTACCACAGTAGTACAAGTCTATATGCCAACTAGCTCCACAGATGATGACAAGATGAAGAAATGTATAATGTGATAAAGGAAATTATTCAGATAGTTAAGGGAGACAAAAATTTAATAGTGATGGGGGACTGGAATTTGATAGTAGGAGAAGGAAAAGTAGTAAATGAATATGGACTTGGGGTAAGGAATGAAAGAGAAAGCCACCTGACAGAATTCTGCACAGAGCATAACTTAATCATAGCTAACACTTGGTTTAAGAATCATGAAAGAAGGTTGCATGTGTGGAAGAGGCCTGGAGACAATGGAAGGTTTCAGATAGATTATATTATGGTAAGACAGAAATTTAGGAACCACGTTTTAAATTGTAAGACATTTCCTGGAGCAGGTGTGGATTCTGATGATAATTTATTGGTTATGAACTGTAGATTAAAACTAAAGAAACTGCAGAAAGGTAGGAACTTAAGGAGATGGAACCTCGATAAACTGAAAGAACCACAGGTTGTAGACAGTTTCAGAGAGAGCAGTAGGGAACGACTGACAAGAATAGAAGAAAGAAATACAGTAGAAGAAGAATGGGTAGCTCTGAGGCAGCAGAGGATCAAATAGCTAAAAAAACGAGGGCTTGTAGAAATCCTTGGGTAACAGAATAAATAGTGAATTTAATTGATGAAAGGAGAAAATATAAAAATGCAGTAAATGAAGCAGACGAAAAGGAATACAAACGTCTCAAAAATGAGATCAACAGGAAGTGCAAAATGGCTAGGCAGAAATGGCTATAGGACAAATATAAGGATGTAGAAGCATATATACTGCCTACAGGGAAATTAACGAGACCTTTCGAGAAAAGAGAACCAACTGCATGAATATCATGAGCTCAGATGGCAACCCATTTCTAAGCAAAGAAGGGAAAGCAGAAAGATGGAAGGAGAATATAAAGGGTCTATACAGGGGAGATGTACTTGAGGGCATTGTTATGGAAATTGAAGAGGACATAGATGAAGACGAGATGGAAGATGTGATACTGAGAGAATAAATTGACAGAGCACTGAAAGGAGTGAATAATTTGACAGAGCACTGAAAGATCTAAGTCGAAACAAGGTTCTGGGAGTAGACGACATTCCATTAGAACAACTGATAGCCTTGGAGAGCCAGCCATGCCAAAACTCTCCCATCTGGTGAACAACATGTATGAAACGGGTGAAGTATCCTCAGACTTCAAGAAGAATATAATAATTCCAATCCCAAACACAGCAGGTGTTGACAGGTGGTAAAATTAACAAACCATCAGTTTAATAAGTCATGGTTGAAAAATACTAAAACGAATTCTTTACAGACAAATGGAAAAACTGGTACAAGCCGACCTCGAGGAAGATCACTTTGGATTCCGTAGACTTACATTAGAAGATGGGTTAAGGAAAGGCAAACCTATATTTCTAGCATTTTCTAGACTTAGAGATAGCTTTTGACAATGTTGACTGGAATACACTCTTTCAAATTCTGAAGGTGGCAGGTGTAAAATACAGGGAGCAAAAGGCTATCTACAATTTGTATAGAAACCAGATGGCAGTTATAAGAGTCCCACAGGAACTTACCTAGGGTTACCAGATGCCTGGTAATTCCCGGACATGCCCTACATTTTAATCATTTGTCCGTCATCTGGGGGGAATTTTTGAAAAGTCTCTAATATCCTACATTTTCAGAAATAAACAGTGATCATTAGAAATGATCTGGCATCTGTGAAAATAGAAACGAATAATTGGTTATTAACAGCAACTGCAAGTTGGTATGGCAACACAGCTACAGTGATACAGCATATACATTCCATAGTAATAAAGAACAATAGATGTGGCTACACAGCATTTGAACTCTGGGTTCATATGGACTTTGGTGTCGGCGGTGCCTGCGTGCCGTGCAGATGTTGGTAACGGTGCGATGAATGGCGGGAAATTGAGACAACAAATCATAATACAGATGTGAAGAACCAATGACTTGATTTTCTCTCTCTTCCATTTGCAGTTTGGTTATTGAAGATTAAGATTGAGGAAAGTCAACAGTCAATTCACAGTACTTTTTTACAAGCCGAAATGCTGAAACGAAAATGCAAATATATTAAGACGGAAACGTTTCTCTTGTAGGTGCACAAGATTTGGAAGTACACCTGTCTTCCAAGAAACATAAAACATCTCAAAATTCTGCCAGTACTTCAGATATTAAAGGTTTCTTTGCTTTCTTTGCTCAGCCCACACAGTCAGCATATCATTTTAGCACTGCAGAAGCAACACTTGCATTTCATGTTGTTAATCACCAAGCATCATACAAATCCGTGGAGTGCATGATGAAGCTAAACACAAAACTATACAGCAATTCTCAAATTGCAAAGAAAGTTTCGTGCGCAAGAACAATGACCAAAGTGATTATTAATAAAGTCCTAGCACCACATTCTGTTGACGTGGTGATACAACGTCTAAAAGAAATTTCTTTTTTAGGGGTTAGTACCGACAGCAGTAATAATGGTTCCCAGAAAGTATTCCCTATTTTAATACAATATTTTGACCTTAAAGCTGACAGTATGCAGACACAGGTAATCGAAATTAAAACTACATAAAATGAAAGTGCAGAAACAATATCATCAAATGTTCGAGACACTTTAGTAGGGGTAGGAATAGAAAAGAAATGTGTTGCATTTGGTGCTGACAATACGATAACAAATTTTGGTGTTATAAGTCGACCAGAGGGCAAAAATGTATTCACCAAACTATAGTACTATAGTAATGAAAATTTAGTTGGAGTGGGTTGCCCAGCTCACATTCTTAACAATGCCATTCAGCATGGGTCAGATATTTTAAGTGTAGATTTATAGTGTATTGTTTTCAAGCTGTACACTTACTTTTCTACAATACAGTAAGTACACAGGAACTCAAGCATTATTGTGAGTTTGTAGATATTAGTTACAAAAAGCTTCTTAGTCACAGTAAAACCAGGTGGTTATCTCTGTTCCCTGCACTTGACAGAATAATTGAAATGTATGAGGCTTTAAAATCTTACTTTTTGTCTATATCCAATGCTCCTAAGTTCTAAAGATTTTCATTGAAACAGTTTGAGTAAGGCTCATTTATATCACTTACAATCATTGATGTCTGTGTTCCACCATTGGATACAACAACTTGAAAGTGAACAAACATCCATTGTTGAGATGGTCACAATTTTAGATAATGTGTGTTGTCTTCTCAAGAATAGATTAGAGAGTAATTTCATGTCACTAAAGATGAAAAAGTCTTGATACGTGCTAGGGAGGAGGGCCTTGATAAAGAAGCTGACAATTTTGAGCAGGAGGCGGTTTCATTGTATGGCGAATGTCTGGGCTATTTAGGTAAATGGTGTGTGTCCTTTTCAGAACTCGGTCGTTTTAGGTGGTTAAATTTAAATGATAAAGTATGCATGGATGATGTACAAAAGTGTATACAGCTCATGAGTGACAAAGGAATTGTAATAGATGATGTCAAATGTTGTGATGAGATATGTAATGTGAACCAGTTTTTGCAGCATCATAGCTCTGAACTTGAGAAATTGCCCTGTAATGATAAGTGGATTAGATATTTTAGTGGTAGCAAGCATGAGGACTGCCATTCTGAACTGTTGAAACTAATTCAGTATTTTTTTACTATTCCTGCACATAATGTTAATGTTGAAAGAGTATTTTCACTCTTAAGAGCACAGTGGACAGATGAAAGGAACAGATCATCTGTTGATTCAGTCAAAGGTATCGTTTTTGTAAAGTATAATTTTAAAAACTTCAGTTGTTTGGAATTTTTTGATTATATTTCAAACAAGCTAAATGTTTTGCACAGGGTTACTTCTTCAGAGAAATATAACTGGCTGCTGTTGATTATCATGGTTCAAATGGCTCTGAGCACTATGGGACTCAACTGCTGTGGTCATAAGTCCCCTAGAACTTAGAACTACTTAAACCTAACTAACCTAAGGACAGCACACAACACCCAGCCATCACGAGGCAGAGAAAAATCCCTGACCCCGCCGGGAATCGAACCCGGGAACCCGGTGTTGATTATCATATTTAACATTGTATGAGTCAGATTTAAAAAAAATTAATGTATATGCCTGTGGATATTATAAATAGCATTTAAATTTGAAATTAAAACAATTTTTTTCATTGAGCAATAATGTCCTACATTTTTGACAAATGTCCTACGTTTTTTCACCAATGTGTCCTAAATTTCCATTAGATAAAACTGGTAACCCTAAACTTACCACCACCTACCACAGTTATAATAGTTGAGGGGCACAAAAGGGAGGCAGTGGTTGAGAAGGGAGTGAGACAAGGTTGTAGCCTGTCCCCAATGTTATTAAATCTGTATATTGAGCAAGCAGTAAAGAAAACAAAAGAAAACTTTGGAGTAGGAATTAAAATCCTTGGAGAAGCAATAAAACCTCTGAGGTTTACCGACGACATTTAATTCTGCCAGAGAGAGCAAAGGACCTGGAACAGCAGCTGAACGGAATGGGCAGTATCTTGAAAGAAGGATATAAGATGAACATCAACAAAAGGAAAATGAGGATAATGGAATGTAGTCGAATTGAGTCAGGTGATGCGGAGGGAATTAGATTAGGAAATGAAACACTTAAAGTAGTAAATGAGTTTTGCTATTTGGGGAGCAAAATAACTGACGATGGTTGAAGTGGAGAGGATACAAAATGTAGACTGGATATGGCAAGGAAAGTGTTTCTGAAAAAGAGAAATTTGTTAACATCGGGTATGGATTTAAGTGTCACGAAGTCTTTTCTGAAAGTACTTGTATGGAGGCATTAAGGGATCACGAATTTAGTATTGGAGGGAAGCATGGAGGGTAAAAATCATAGAGGGAGACCAAGAGATTAATACACTAAGCAGATTCAGAAGGATGTAGGTTGCAGTAGGCTTGCACAGGATAGAGTAGCATGGAGAGCTGCATCAAACCAGTCTCTGGACTGAAAACCATGACAACAAGTGGAGAAATCAAAACATTTCCAACATATTCTTCTGTATGAGTTCAATATAAGGGTGGCAGCAGCAGAGGCAGCCAGAAACATTTGTGCCATGTTTGGGTATAACACCACTGGACAGAGTATGGCAAGAAAATGGGTTTCTTATTTTAAGGAGGATCTTTTGACATTCGTGACCCCTCAACATTCACATTCAGGAAGGCCTTCGGGGCGTAATGAAGGTCACTTAAACGCATTAATCCATAATTATCCATGTCAGCTGTGCTCGAGAAAATGTGTTGAACTGTGATAATTCCATTGTGTGACATTTGCAAGCAATGTGGAAGGTTGTAATATTGAATGCTTGGGCACTGCATGCTCCAAGCCAAAATCACAAAAATCAGTGGGTAGCCACATATGTATCTCTGCTTGCTCATCATCAAATTGCTTGTGAATAGCACTGATCATTCCTATTCTGTATTGCTACTGGTGATGAGAAATGGTGTCTTTAAGCTAAAATATAGAAACGAAAAGAATCGCTGAGCCCAAACAAAGCATCAACTCCCTGTACAAAGACCTGCACACATCCACAAGATAATATTATGCATCTGGTGGTACAGCACCATTGTGGTGTACTACAAATTGCCTCCCTGTGATGTAACCATCAACTGCCGAAATTTATTGTCAACAACTGAGATATCTTGCAGACACAGTCCAAGAACAATGACCAGGAAGACTGTGTGAAATGATGTTACCATGTGCTAAGGCCCACCTGCAGTTAGCTAGACTGACAAAATACAATATACAAGAGTTGGGTTGGCAAGTCATTCCACACACACTTTATTCATCTGATCTTCCCCACTCAGATTTTCACCTTTTCTGCTCTCTATCAAACAACATTCAAGGAACTTGCTTTCTGAATGAAAATGCCCTCTGAACATGGCTCGACAAGTTTTTCACCTCAGAAACATGTGATTTCTGCAGGAGCGGAATCAAAATGTCACTCCACTTTTATCAGACTGTTGAAAATAGTGAAGGAGAATATATGGCAATATTATGAAAAGGACAGATTGCGACTCACCATATAGCGGAGATGTTGAGTCACAGATAGGCACGACAGAAAGACTGTTAAACAAGTAAACTTTCGGCTAAAAGGCCTTCTTCCGAATTAGACAAAATACACACACACACACACACACACACACACACACACAAAAGTAACTCACACACGATACTGAAGGAAAATAGATGACAATATTATGAAAAGGACAGATTCTTACTCACCATATAGCGGAGATGTTGAGTCACAGATAGGCACAACAAAAAGACTGTTAAACAAGTAAGCTTTCGGCTAAAAGGTCTGGTTCCAAATTAGACACAATCAACACACACACACACACACACACAAAAGTAACTCACACACGTATGACCACTGTCTCTGGCTGCCGAGGTCACAGTGCGAGCAGCAGGAGAAGCAATCTGGGGATGGGAGTAAGGAGGAGGCCGGGGTAGTAAGGGGGAGGGATAAAAGGGTAGTGGTGGAGGACTGTAAAGTGCTGCTTCTGGGAGCATACAGGGGTAAGGTGGAGAGTGGGTCAGGCAGCTAGGTGCAGTTCTGACGTTGGACGGAGGGGGACGGAAGTAAATGGACTGTGAGTGCATTGGTGGAATAAAGGGAGTGTAGTGCTGGAATGGGAATGGAGAAGGCGGTAGGCGGGTGAAAGACAATGACTAACAAAGGTTGAGGCCAGGAGGTTACGGGACCATAGGTTGTACTGCAAGGAGAGCTCCCACCTGTGCAATTCAGAAAAGCTGGTGTTGGTAAGAGGGATCCAGAGAGCACAGGCTGTGAAGCAGTCACTTGCTGCAACGAGAAATATGAATCACAGTAGCACACTGTCATTCTGCAATGAATTAGATTACTTTGACACCTTTATTATAAAAAAACGCATCGCAGATCACTGGTCGACTGTGGTGCATGTTGACAGCAGGGCGGCAATCTTCTTGTAGATGCTGCTGCCTTCTTCTGCATCACTCTGCCAAGTGTCTGTCACTTTCCGAACCTCAAGGAACACCTCAGGGAACACTACTGCTACCTACCAACTCCATCACACAACTTTTCAAAATTTTATAGAACTCTTTAGGTTTTCTTTTGAATCACACTCGTACTATATACAATCAGAAGTATTTTGATGGTGATAACATTGTTTTTACTGAGCTATCAAGGAATCTCAAAGTTGGTAAAGGAGAGAAAATTAGAAGACAAACACAGTAGAAAGAGACCTTATCTCGACTACAGTAAGCAGGTTTAAATTGATGTAGGTTGCGGAAGTTATGCAGAGATGAAGTGGCTGGCACTTGATAGAGCGGTATATTATTGTGGAGGGCTGTACCAAATCAGTCTTCAGATTTTAGACAGCAACAGCAACGTTGTTTCAGAGAAAAAAAAAAAAGAGTAGTAGCTTTAAGACACTGTTCCCCAACAATTATGATTCGTGTGTCCTGGAAAATGCATGACAATGTCCAGGGTCTATAGTTCACACAGTAGAGAAAGTATCTTTTAGCTAAAAAAATATAGCATATTTCTTAGGGAACAAAGTTACTTTATATCAAGAATCCAGAGAAGAGGTGTGTCAAGCATCACACTGACAAGTTTCTCATCTGACACAAGAATAGCAGAGAATTTAATAACTTCAAGTAAACAAGTGGTATGAGTTGTTGAATTTTTCCAGCAGATGAATCTCACCCTCAATAACAAGAATATGGCTGCTATGAAAATCTTAAGTCATTAGTGGGAATTTGGGTACTTACTTCTGATCACTCAGTCTGAGAAATTTTGAAATATTCATACAAGTGGAGGACTCACTACAGCATGCACACAGCTGCCCAAAAATATACTATTATAAAGCCACTTTCTGCTGAATTATGTATTACAAGCCATTGCTCACATTAGGTCCATACAAACATGCACTATTGAAATTATAGTTTACCAATGATTTAAGTTTCAGACTCGGTCGGCGACAGATTATATATTTTCCTCTGACACGCTGGGAGCCTCTGAAGCTGTACACACTGGACTAACATGAAAAATACATAAATAGCTCATTAACCTGCATAACATCAGTCTATTTTCTGTATGTATTATTATATTCTTAATTCTGCATAAATATTAGGAAATCAAAAAAAGTTGCTGACAGAAACCTGAGTTCATACTGCTAGTATGAAATAGGTAAATTCTACACACAATGGATGGCAGATACATTTGTCTAGCTGAATTACTGACTTCCCTCACCTTTAGCAGCTGCCAAGCTTCATCAGCATTTTCATTGTACGCACCATAGCGTCTAGTTGCATACTGAGAAAACCTACAAGAAGAATATACAGAAAATATAAGAAAACCATGTGCAGAATACTTCATAATTACATATACTGCCAGAACTGAACACAAAAATACCGAGTCAATCACAAGTTGGATTTCAGAATAACTCTTCAAGCAAGATGTCCTTTTACACATTCTTAAATCAAGTAATAACCTTTTTGGTGGTAAAAAAAATCCAAAATCCATTGTAATTTTATCATCATCATCAGATTACTTACGCACACACGTGCGCACGCACGCGCGCCCACACACACACACACACACACACACACACACACACACACACACACACACACACACACGTGAGCCAAACTATTATGACCACTGCCCACCGTGATGCTGAATACCACCTGGTGCAGCTTCATGCATGTGAAATGATAAGGAAAGGTTATAAGCAGGGGTGAGAAGAGTGAGGGAATCTTTCTAGGGATGATATGGGTTCCAAAAGGCAAAATTCACTGGCCTAAGAAACTTTGAGAAAGGACATACTGTTATGGCGGAGAACCTTGGAGCAGGCATCTCAGAAACAGTGAAGCTTTTCACTGTTGCATAGAGCCTAAAGACCTTAACAAATTAATCATTTTGATTTACAGAATTCCAGAAAGGGTTTTAGTCACACCATTTCTCTCTAAATTCCAGTGCTTGCTACATAAACGAAACAAAACAGACAGAAGAAATAAATGGTAACAGGAGCCAATTTTAATATAAACATTGCAAATGGCAATAAAGAATCGACAAAATTTATTGGTTCAGTTAAAAAGTCTGCTTTTAAACTAAATTTTTTGGAGTTAACCCGAGAAAATATTCACTCTGCGGCATGCACTGATAACACTGTAACAAAGTAATACATCGCAAATGTATGTAAACTCTGTCTAGACTCAGACTTTCTGATCACTAAGCCTTGTCTGTCTCACTGCCAAAACACGATAAACAAAATGCAAAAAAAAAACTTACATTAAAATAAGTTTCAGTAAAACAAATATATTGAAATATTCTATGAGACACTAAGCAAAGTTAAATTGTCTCTCGGGGATGGTGGTTAAACAACTGGAAACTTTAGTAAATTCTTAAACATTTTTCTTTGGAGTATTTAATGAATCTTTCCCACCAAGATCATATTGCAATAAAAGATCAAGTAAGAAATGATGGATAACACCAGGAATAAGAATTTCCAGTGAGAGGAAAAGGAAGCTACAACAATCAGCTGAAGTGCAACAAAGATTCTGATTCTGTAAAATATGTTAGGAACTATAAAACTATTTTTAAAAAAGTTGTGAAAGCTTCAAAACAGATGGCAAATGGTAAAATCATTCTAGCACAAAATAAATACATAAAACAAGGGCAGTCTGGTCTGTAGTTAAGTCTGAATCAGATGTCAAAAATTACAGGCAAGACGTTTCAAATAACAAACTTAAGGAAAAATCTGTTGTAAATCCAGCTCAAATACCTGAGTGCTTCAATGAGTACTTCATAAGTGTATCAAAATCTGATTTAGATGTAGCAAAGTGAGCAGAAAGTAAATAGTTCTGGGTTGAAAGGCAATATTAGTTAATGTCTTAAAAAATTCAACAGTGTCTCAAAAACATTTGTTGACAATGTCATACTCTCCTTAAAAAACAAATACCCTGCAGGCTTGGATGGGATACCCACCAAAGCAATTAAAAAAGTTTACAACATAATAGCTCATCCTCTCTCTCTCATAATAAACAAATTGTTCGAGGAAGGTTACGTCTGTAATCGTCTTGAAATATGCAGAAGTAAAACCATAGTTTAAAAAAGGTTCAAAAGATTACATGAGAAATTATCTTCCCATTTCTATATTCCCAATCATATCAAAAATATTTGAAAACATTGCAGCTCTACAGAAACAAAGCTTCATCACACAGTATGGTATCATTTCAAGTAACCAATCTGACTTCCAACCAGGTAAAAACACAGTTGATGAAATAAATGAGTTTGTTGGAAAAATTACTTCATGGCTAGATAGGAAAGCTAAAGTTGCAGGAATATTCTGTGATCTTACAAAACCATCTGACTCTGTAAACTCAACAGGTATGGAATAAGAGAATTGCTTTGAAATGGTTTGAATCATATCTCATGAAGAGGAAACAAAGGGTAATAAGTACATCAAATGGAGCAGATTTCTTCTATTATTATTTATTATTTTGAGCTTTTCCTCATTACAGAGGCTTATCTCCAACATAATAATTTACCTGGAAATGACAATACAAACAATAAACGTTCTTAAACTATACTCTCAAAATATTTCTCCAGCTGTTTCGATCTTGCGTGTCCTCTTCCTCTGCGCCCATTCTCCTCATTGTGTGCTGTACATTTTGGAGCCAGGTGGTCACAGGTCGTCCTCTTCTTCTTCTCCCCTCCGGTTCCCACTCCAGTATCAATTTTGGTATTCTGGCTTCCTCCATTCGTCGTACATGCCCGTACCACTGTAATTTCTTCCTATCCATTACGTGATATATTCTTTCTTTTATTTCCATTCTCCTTATTACTTCGGTGTTCCATATCTTTTCTTTCCTGGAGATTCTTGCCGATCTTCTCCAAAAGTCCATCTCTAGAGCTTGTAATTTTTTAATGTGCTTCATGTTAATTGTCCAAGTCTCCGTTCCATACAGAACCACACTCTCTAATATGGATTTGTATATTAATTTTTTAGTTCTGCTAATTACATTCCTGCTCCATAAGACTGAGTTAAGCATCCCAATGACCCTCCGTCCGCTACTAATTCTTTTATTGATTTCTGAGTCTGATTTTCCCTCGATTTCTAAAATGGATCCCAAATAACAGAAAGTGTTTATCTTTTTGATTTTCTTTCCTTCAATGTATAGCTCATCTGAATCATTAGTCAAGTATTCTGTTTTTTGGTAATTAATCTTCAAACCCCAAGTTTTGTATGCTACTGCTAGTTGATTGCACATATAGTTAGCATCCTCCCCATCTTGTGCTACGACTACTTGATCATCAGCAAATAATAAATGATGTAGGTAAACTCCATCTCTTATTTCTAATCCCATACTATTACATTTACGAGACCATGTTCTAAGGCTAATATCTATATAGATTTTAAATAATGATGGTGACATGGGACAGCCCTGTAAAAGGCCTTTGCTTGTTCTAAATTTCAGTGAAAGTTTATTACCAACTTTCACTTGGCAAATGTTATCTTTATACATCTGTTGTATTATTTTAATCAAGGAAGGGTTTATGTTTGCCATATGTAGTGCTCTCCAAAGTAATTTTCTTGCAACAGTATCATACGCTTTTTCTAGATCTATGAAAATTAATCCTACACTTTTTGATTTTTCCCTATGTTTCTCCAAAATCTGTCGTAATGTGAAAATATGGTCTACACATGATCTCCCAGCCGTGAATCCACATTGTTCTTCTTGGGTTCTAAAATTTTTTTCCAGTTTGTTTTTAATTACCTTCGCAAAAATTCTCATTAATGTGTTTGTAACACAAATTCCTCGATAGTTTGAACAAATTTTGCGATCCCCTTTCTTAAATATTGTATTAATGTAACCTAGCTTCATTTCGTTGGGTATTGAATCTCCATGTATCATTTTGTTGAAGAGCTGTGTTATCAGTTTCACAATTTTGTCACCACCATACTTCAGACACTCCAGATTGATATTGCCTGGTCCCGGTGATTTACCATTCTTTCCTGTTCTCAACGCCTGAAGTACTTCACTTTCTAAAATATGGATCTCATCATCTTCATGTCCTTTATCTTCCCCTGTTCCTTCTTCTAGATATTCTTCTCTGTCCTCATTTAATAATTTTTGGAAATACTCTTCCCATTCCTTTTGTGTTATCAGTTGGAGATTAGTTTTGCTTTTTGTATCCTGTCGAAGCCCTTTCAATACTGACCATGCTTCTTTTGCTCTCCCAAATCCTAATTTGCTATTCACCTTGGCACATGTTCTTTCCCATGCTTCATTTTTTGCCATCCTTATTTTTTTCGTCACTTCATTCTTCTTTTCCTTGTATATTGACCTTGTTTCTTCTGATTTATCATTCAACCACTGAAGGAACGCATTTCGTTTTTCTCTAATGAGGACCTCTAGTTCCTCTGACCACCACTCTGCTGCACGGTTGTGGTTGCTATCTTTTTTACCCAACACCTCTGTTGCTATGATTTTCACATTAGCTTTTATATAGTCATATATTTCCTCTGTACTTCCTTCAAATGATTCAACCAGTTTCCTTTCCATCCTGGCCGCAAAGAGTGTTCTGATACTTTCGTCTTGTAGGCTGTCAATATTAAAAGGTAAATTTTCATCTTTCTCAGTCTGGTTCATTTTATTTATGTTACTTGTATCACTCCTTGCATTCTTCCATGGCCAGAAAGACTTCATTTTAACTAGATAGTGGTCTGATCCACACTGGGCTCCTCTATAAGATCTGACGTCTACTGCCTTGAAACTACTTGTTTGCCTAATGATAATATAATCTATTATAGAACGAAGTTCTTTGGTGTTCTGTTGCCAAGTATATTTATGAATGTCCTTATGTTTGAAAAATGTGTTGGTAATTTTTAGATCAAATTGTTCACAAATTGCAATCAATCGTTCTGCATTGTCATTATATTCGTCCTCTCCATGTTTTCCTACTATTCTACAAGATTCTCTAATTCCTACCCTTCCATTCAGATCTCCCATGATAATCAGTTCCTTTCTTCTAGGGATTTTTTCAATAGTCTCCCTGAGGGTGTCCCAGAATGTATCTTTCTCCTTATCTTTTGTGTCGTTCGTGGGTGCATATACGCCAATAATCACAACTTCCCTAGCAAATAACGTCATTTCAACAGTTATTATACGTTGATTGATGAATGTCCAATTTGTGATTCTTTCTTTCCATGATTTTTTTTTTATCATAATGGAGACTCCTGCTTTGGCTCTTACTGCTTTTGATACCCCACTCCAGATATGTACATAATTATCCAGTTCTTCTTCTCCTTGGCCTTTCTTCTTTGTTTCAGAGAGTACGACAACATTCATGTTGAACATGTCAAGTTCTGCGGGGAGTAAATTTATTTTAGTGGAAATACCTTGCACATTCCAGCATCCAAACATAATTTTCCGTTTCTCATTGCCAGTTCGTCGTCCAAAGTTCCAATTTTTCCGAGGCATATTATTAGGTTTTTTAGCATTTTTATGTTTTTATGTGAGTGAGGAGCTGGCCCTCTGCACAACCCCCAACCTGGAGGACCAGGTAATTTTTACTCAAGGTTTTCTTCCTTTAGCCTTTGATAAGCCAATATCATACTACAAGGCAGCAGTTGCTAGTTTTGGTCCACCCCGGGTATTTTATTTCCCCAGTACCCACCATATCTGGTGAGCATTCCCCTATCCGCCACCTGGGGAGGCGCCCGATGGGAGACCAGCAAACTCCACTTACTTCTCAGAGTGAAAAACTGTGTCACAAGGTGTTCCTCAAGGCTCAATTCTTGGACCAATTCTATTCCTGTTCTACGTAAATGACTTGCCTCTTAATATAAATACTCATGTAACCTTGTTTGCAGATGATACTTCTGCACTAATCAAAAACAAAACTTCTGACAATATACCACAGAGTGTCATGAACACTTTAAGTAACTTGGAAACATGGTTCAACCTAAATGGCTTAAGGCTAAACATCTCAAAAACTCATATGATGAGTTTTAAAACTAATCAATCAAACACTGAAGAAATCTGTATTACTCACAATAATCAAAAAATGGTAGAACTTGACTCAGTCAGATTCTCTGGAATAAACTTAGACAGAAATTTTAGTTGGAGTTCACATATAGAATATCTAGCAAATAAATCAAACAGACTTGCATTTACAATGGAAATTTTAGCCAGTGCCACTCATATGGACACCAGGAAAATAGCATACTATTGCTACTTTGAATCTGTTGTCAGATATGGCACAATTTTTTGGGGAAGCTCAGGAAACGTTACAAGAATTTTAAAGTTGCAAAAAATAATAATTTGTAAATATCCAGTGCACAGCCGAGGGCAACACATCAAAGACCTAAAAACATTAACTGTTCCCTCTTTACACATCTTTGAGGTGTTTCTTTTCCTACACAGCAGAGCTGATCTATTAAAAACAACATTTTGAACACTCATACAACATGATATAAAAGTCACAAGAAAATAAAAGTGTCTGACACAATGAATATGAAGCTAAAAATTTTAAGCTTTCTAATTGAAAGGTGCTACTACTCAGTGGAAGTTTTCTGAGGGACGAAGTGGTTCTCTGAGCTGGATCCCTAAAATGGATTAAAAATTTATGCTAGTTATAGTGGATGTAAATTATGAAATAGTGTTAGAAAGAACCTTCTATAAATTCCTCAATAAGTAATGTTGTAAGTGTGACAAAATTTCAAATAAGTGAATTGTAACCTTGACATGTCTCCTGTACATCAGACTTATGTTCTGGAATTTTGAATGTTATGAGATGAATAAAACACATTACACATTTCACATTTCTGTTCACATGCTACTGTCATGAGCACCTATGGGAAGTGGTTGAAGTGTAGTCAAACCATGAGTAGGGGCATCATCCTGGCCAACAGCTGCTCGAAACACAGACTGCGCCTAATACGCAGGCTGCTGGAGGCTGTATCACACTATGCAGGACATTCATCTGGGCTTCCGTGGAACCTGTGGTAGTAACTGAATGTACCATGATAACTGTGAACTACATGAACATTATTGCAGACCACTTGCATTGCTACAGCTATGATATCTTCCCTGATGGCAACAGTATCTTGTAGCAGGTTAACAGTCAGTGCCACAAGGCCAAAATCGTGCACTGTAGCCTGAGCAGCATGACAGTGAAATCACATTGATGTTTTTAGTCACCAAATTGCCTGATCTGAAGCTGACAGAACACATCTGGGACGCCACTTGGAGCCAGATCCACGCCCGCAAACCACCATCCCAGTATTTACAAGAATTGCAACAGTAACAGACATCTGGTGACCTGGTGCCACTATCAAGGACTTCTCAAATCCATGCCACACAGAATTGCTGCTGTATTGCATTCCAGAGATGGACCAACATACCATTAAGCATGTGATCGTATTGTTTTAGCTCCCTATATTTAAGAAGACATAGAATCAAAACAATTAAATAAAAAGGTTTAAAATGGTCTCACACACAAAGTATGAATGTGCTCTCCCACATGGTGAAGCACTGACAACCAGCATGGCAGCCAACTCTACGGATATTACTTTACAATACACAATGTTTTAATGTTTCTAATGACGTATTTGGTACGCCTGCTGTTGACTGATCTATTATCAATATCTGGAGATCTAACCTTCTGAAGATTGATTATCTAGTGGCCAATAGAAGGATCTCGGTCTTCCAACTGTATGATGGGACGCAAGAGTTTGACATGTCTTCTGTGTTATATTTTGAGTCATGGCATGGGTGTAAACAACCATGTTTTCCTGTCTGCTTAATCCAAATATAGTCTTGGAAGTATGTTTACAGTATGTCACAGTAAACACTATCCAGGCATCAACATGCTGTGAAATGAAGAGCTGGGAATAAAAAAATTAGTGTCATCTAACATACACTTTTATCTCAAGCCAAATCTGCTTTAAGCAACCCAGGTCCACACTGAACTCAGTGCCTGTTCCCCTGGTCAATATAAACTGGAGCCAACAAAATTAAGAGGTTAGTACTCGCTTTTTATGAGTGGTTGAGACTAAAATGAGGTGTACTGCAATGGATACTGGGAGCTTGTATGTTTTTTTTTTTAATATGACAAAAAAGCAACACAGTCTCGTTCTGCAGTATATATGTCTTTTACATATCTTGATAACCATTCTCATGGTAGTGTTTAGTCGATTATATTGGAAAGAAAGCCAGATAGTCATACAGAGAATAGTGGGAGAAATAATTCTTCCTTTATCTTCTGCTACTCACAGCACTGAATAATGATGTTAATTATTATTCTAATTTCACCCATTATACCAGTAAATCTCTTGAGGGGTCATTGGCCCTTGGAGCGGCTGGAACTGCACTACAGTGTTACAAAAGGTACTGTTGTTGTTATATCTGTAAGAATGGTAGTGGCTGGACATGAAATACTAGCAGCCTGGAGTTTTTCTACCAATTCAAAACTGTGAAAAGTTTTACCTAAGGCACATCCGCATATATATTCTACAGGATGCTCGAAACTGAATTTCTTTACTGTGGCTTGACTCAGCTATTAAAATGTGCAATGGATAGATACAGTAGTAACAAGAGCAAAATACTGAAAATCAAGGTAAAGGTGGCCTGCAGTAAAACTGCATGAAATCTACTAATTTCTGCATTTTCTCCACGTGCATCTCCTGAAATTACCAAAATTTGAATTATTGACACACTCCTCTATTTTTCCAGTCACAGTTTACTAGTAAATTGTTGGCTTTTTGAAGATTACTCTTCACACTACCTTTAACAGCAATGCTGTGATTAAGCTTTTTCTCTGCAGTACCCAATCTTCCATGAGTACTAGGCCAGCAAGGTATGCAGAAGAACTTCTGTGGCGTTTGGAAATAAGGTAAGGTGCTGGTGGAAGTAAAGCTGTGAGAATGGGTCATGAGTCATGCTTGAGTAGCTCAGTTGGCACAAGCACTGCCCACGAAAGAAAATGTTCTGGCATCAGGTCCTGGTCCAGCACGCAATTTTAATATTCCTGGAAGGTCCAAGTCCAATGGAAGCTGTAGCATTGCTATAGATATTCTTCAGTATATCTGACAAATGTTGAATCAATGCCATTCAAATGGAAGTGTTACTCCACAAGATGGCTATTTAGATCTGTGCCACAATGGCAGCGAGCAGTTCCAGCACAGCCAGCCACATTGGGGATACCTCATCTGGACAACATGCTACCACCATGAACTCTTCTACTTTTCACCATAACCATGAAATGAGACTGGTTAAACAGGACACCACCAAGTGGAGAGGACTTGGTATTCTGTTTTGCTACATCTCCTTGGAAAGTGTCGGGCTTAGTGGCAGTATTACAAAATTCATTCCTTCAGATTTTAAGGGGATTCAACTTGTGACTAGAGGAACTCAGGTTATTTGGGCACTCACTTTGTCAAGAAAGTTTTTTTTCCTTCAGAAGTTAGTTAATGTGTTCATCCCAAATCTGTGAGTTTCTTTCTTTAGTTGCAAATAAAACTGTTTAAATGGTATACCTGGTGAAAACTTCATGTGATATAATTAAAGGAAGGGATATATCAGATGGCAACAAGGTTTAAAAGAGCAAATTTTCATTCCACACATGCTGTTCGAGGTAGCCACTACAGCCTTCTAGGATTGTTTCAAGATGGCCACAGCCAACGAGTTGGTAGATTTGACACACCCTGTGATCATCCTGCTACAACGAATGCAGCAAACAAATGAGCTACAGATAGAAGAACTGGTGGCATTGACCAGGGCCAGAGCTACACGAATGGGTCGACACAACCATCCGCAATGTCCAGCAACATCATCATCACAACAGCATTTGAACGGGAGGTAAAGCCCTGGACCTGCTATACAGTCCAGATGGTGCAGCACTTCATTGTTCACACTATCAGAAGTGATACGCAGCAACATGCATTTTTGTGCAGTCCTTTTATGTGTACCATCTGATACAACAGTTGCATCCTGAATCAGACCCCACTCCCTATTGTATGCTACAATTAAAGCTAGCCTCACAAAATATTTTGATTCTCTAGTCCATGTGGCGCCAGCCAGGCACAAATTTTTTAGTTGCCACAAGCTACCGTCTGAATCTTATAGGAAATGGATGGCACGGCTTCAAGGTCTACCAAGATAGTGTCATTTCTGATGTACCGATGAACAGTGCAAACAATCCTATGCATCCTTCTTTCGAGACACGTTGCTTCTCTGTGCTCCCAATGATGTACTACACCAAGACTTATTAAAACTGAAGGACCCCCACATTGGATGCCTTCTTACCTATCATATCTGCTTTCGAACAACCAGTACACACCACAGCCTCTTTTCAGGACCCAATTTTTTTTTCTCCCCCCATCTCACCCAGCAGGATTCCAAGGATGACACAGAACCGTACAGCCATGGCTGACCTTGAAGTTTACCTTCGTGTATGGCAGACGAAATGTGCAATATGTGGAAAGGTAGGACACAAGGCAGAAGTTTGTCACTCTGCTTCAAGAATGTCAGTCAACTGGATGAACATAGAACCTCTGAAGCATATTGTCCTGTAGGAACCTTGAACAATAAGATATTGCTTTGGTCCAGGCAGTACTAAAACTTTCCCGAAGTTACTGGCTACTACAGTCAACATTAACACTGTTCCGGTAAAATTTCAGATAGGTATCGGATCCATAGTAACAATTACAGTCTGGCCCACATATCAAATGGTGAGCACACCCCCACTTCAGGGGGTGGCACCCACAAAATGGCTCTCCCAGCAACACTGGCAAGGATGGGCACAGACATCACACATGCAACATGTCAGAACAAACAGTTTGCCCCTCCCAACTCTACTTTCCTTGCCCCACCACTTATATCCCCTGGTCCTGTGTTCATCTTGATGTTGCAGGTCCTTTTTTGGGCACCTCCTGACTCACTGCTGTAGACACAGAAAAAAATTTCTATTTGTGACCAGGATGACCTATACATCCTTTGCCCATACCATCAAACCAAGTTTGCTCTTGAGGACCTTCCAGAAACAGGGAATGGCTCACAGTTCACTGCTTCAAAATTTTCCAATTTCTTCACTGCTAATGGTATTGCTCCTGTACATACTGCTCCTTTTCACCTAGCCTCAAATGGGTTAGTGAACAGATTTGTGAGTACCTCTGAGTAGACTTTGTTAAAACCGACCCACCTATAAGACACTATCCCTTTTCTTTTCGTCCTACCATGCTAGACTTCAATAAGGTACATCACCTGCCATAAGGCGCCATGGTGACCCACATTGATTGCACTATCAGTCAACTACCCCATGTGAGCAAGCCTACTCCCTGTCCATCTCGCTGCCACTGGTTTTTCATACACAATCCCATCTGGCTATGACACTCACCAGTGGACACGCCTGCTGGAGACAAGCATCCATCACTCGACTTATTGGATGTGCTATGGTCAAAGTTGAGCTCCCGGATGGGTTCCATCACCAGAAGCATACCAAGTTCAACTCTATCGAGATCCTTATGGAGGGCCTTACTCAGTTTTTTGTTCCAGACACTCTGATCAACCATTCCACATTCAGAAGTTTTGCAGCAGACATACCCTAGCATGGACAATAACCGCATACATGATGATCGTTGATGAGCACCTCAGTCACAGCTAATAGACATGGATCAACGATCTGACATACATCCCCTGGAGATTGAATTCGAAAAAGACAAGGAAGACTGCCTCCTCCATCCTGGGGAAGGGGGGAGAGGGAGGGAGGGGGGAGGTTGCTCTGGCGACAAGTGCAACAGGCAACAACAGCAACACACACAATATACATCACATTGATGGTAATCCAGTCCATACAAGGCAAAAATTCAAACCTGTCAGTTTATAGCACATCAACAGAGGGTGACACCAGAAGCAGGGCCAGCAGCAGGTTCAAGGTTCACGTGCACAGCCCCAATTAGCATTCACAGGTCAAATTATTTCCTACTTCCACCAAAACTAAGTTTGAGCCAAACAAACAAAAGTGTTACTCTGCAAGATGACTACTTAGACCCACGCCACGATGGCAGTGAGCATTATCAGCACAGCCAGCTACAATGGAGAGACGTCGCCTGGATGACGTGCAATCTTGATCAACTCTTCTAGTCTTCATTGTCACCGTGAAGTGGGACTGGCCAAACGGGATGCTACCACATGCAGAGGACTTTGTATCCATGTAAAGGAGATGTAGCTGGTTTGCTACATCTCCTACACTTGAATAGTGTCGGGCCTAGTGCCAGTATTGCAAAATTCATTCCTACAGACTTTAAAGGGATTCAACCTGTGATGTTACTTTTTGGAACTTAGATTATTTGAGCATTCAATCAGTCTAGAAAGTTCTTATGTTCTTCAGAAGTTAGTCATTGTGTTCATCCCAATTCTGTGAGTTTATTTCTTATGTTGCAAATAAAACTGCTTAATTTGTACACCTGGTGAATGTTTCATGGGACATAACTAAAGGAAGGGCCATAGCAAATTCCCTTTCCCAGTTTCTCATTTTTCCTCGCAAAGCTTGCCCAATGAACATCTAGTACGAGCTACTACTCAGTCTCACTCCCATCAAAAGTACAACATCCCTTTCATGTCCCTCAAAACTTACAACAGCAATCTGCTTATCTTTGTAAGTTGTAGATAATCGTTCTGTCCCCATATTTTATACATGCTACCTTCAGAAAGATCATGTTCCACTGTTAACAGCTTTCTTTAAATCTACAAATGTAATAAACATATGATGCTTTCCTCCAACCTCCTTCCAATGGGAGTCATAGGACCAACAGCACTTCATGTGTTCCTACATTTCTCTCGAACGCTTCTACCAATTTTCCACTCTTCTATAAAAAAATCAGTTCATTTTGCAACCGTGACTGATTAAACAGATGGAAAAATGGAAATAAAATCCCATGCTTCTTGAAAGAGCGCAGGGGAACAATGCGGGAGACCCGCACCACCATACTAGCAAGGTCCTAATGGAGGTGGTTTGCCATTGCCTTTCTCTGACTGTAATGGGGATGAATGATGATGATGATGATGACACAACACCACCCAGTCATCTCGGAGCAGGTGAAAATCCCTGACCCTGCCGGGCATCGAACCTGGGACCCCGTGCTTGGGAAGCGATAATGCTACCACAAGACCATGAGCTGCGGACGATTAAATAGATGGTTCTGTAATATAACTACACCTGCAGCACCTGCTTTCTTTGAAACTGCAATTATTACATTATTCTTTAACTCTGAGAGTAGTTCATCTGCCTCATATATCTTACAAACCAGATGCTAAAGTTCTGCGTTTGTAGGTTCTGCCAAGAATCTCAATAATTCTGAGGTAATGTGATTTACTATACTACTTCTTCCCTTTTTATAATGTTGTCTTCAAGATTTTTCCCTTATACTCCCCATCTATACATTCTTCTCACCTTCCAGCCTTCCCTTCTTTACTTATTATTGGCCTGCCATTCAAGTTCTTGATATTCATACAGCTGCTTCTCTTTTTTCCAAAGGTCACTTTAATTTTCCTGTATGTTGCTTCCATATTTTCCACAGTCATGCATGCTTCTGCAGCTTTAGATTTCTCCTCTGCTGTTCCTGCTTGGCCATTTTGCACTTCCTGTCAATCTCATATTTTAGACAACTGAATTCTGTTTTACCTGTTTCTTTTGCAAAGTTTATACATTTTTCTTCTTTCATCGATTATATTTAATACCTCTGATGTTATTGAAGGATTTCTACTGAACTTTGTCTTTTTGTAAATCTGACCCTCTGCTGCCTTAAATATTTCATCTCTTAAAGTTACACAGTCACTTGATTCCCAGAAATGATGAGTGACGAGAACCTTTATACAAGAGATTTGTGTACATCACTGTTAATGAATAATGTTCTGTTACATGGAATAAACATTTACATCACAAGTATTTAACTGATACATCATGGGAACCCAGACTAAGATATCACATCTGACAGCAAATGAATAAAACAGACAGTCCTTTATTTATTTATTGACGGGCAAGGGACATGATGCCACTCTGAGATTAATGAAAAAGAGTAGATAAGAAGTGCATAGTGGAACAAAATTGTTGAGGCTTTTGTGGACACTTGTTGACATATTACCTGTTGGCTTCTGTCTCCAGATCTTCATCCAATGTTTGTTTAATGATTTTCCTTCAGTTCACCAGTATGTGAGACTGGGATTGAGAAATGTTTGCCTCTGTTACTGCTGAGGGCAGTGAAAAGTGAAAGTTATGAAGTATTTGAATGTTATGTTACCAGCAATAACTGATGAGGGAAACAGTATATTTTTTTTAACAAGTCATCAGTAAGAATGAAGACCACTGAAGTTGTTGGTGGCTCAATGAATACCAAATAAAACTCTTTTTTTCATACGTTATATTAAAAGGTAATCACCAACCCACAAAAATGAATAGTAAGTTAAGACAACAGAAGTAAAAAGAAAATTTTCAAAAAACAATGGAGTACCCGTTTTAACTTGTGCTCAGAAAATTAATAATGCTGGTGTTGTGTCACATAAAAGACTTTTCATTTTATACATAGTGCACCGGCACATACAGCTTATCATCTGCTTTCCTCTACAAACCATCACTTTCCAGCATTCCTCAGCAAGTGTGCTAGCCATAAAGAAATCCATTTAGGATTTAATATCAACTCTTGTAAGTTACACTACATTTTTTCTACATTTATATCAAAAGGAAACAATGAAAACAGTTGGATAACCTATAACATAGCTGCAAGATATCATTACAGACCTCAATGATGTAATGACTGAATGAAAGAAAATTAGCAGATATATTTGTTTCCCAAAGGATTACAGTTTCAGAAGAATTGAATGAGTTATTCAAGAGAAGGAGCTTCACATGATTTATTCAAGATAAAGAGCTTCACAAACTGAGCTAGTCAATAATGTGTTGGTCCACCTCTGGTCTTTACATAAGCAGGTATTCGGTTTTGCATTCATTGATGGAAGTGGTGGATATCATGCCAAATTCTGCAGGTTAGATCATCAAACTCCCTAGCTGGTTGGAGGGCCAATTGGGCAACCTTGCTGGTCAAGGTAGGGTTTGGCAATCATGAAGACAAGCAGTAGAAACTCTTCCTGTGTGCAGGCAGGCATTATCTTGCTGAAATGTAAGCCCAAGAAGGACAATAATATGGCATATAATATTGTTGACATACCGCTGTGCTGTAAGTGTGCCACGAATGACAACCAAAGGAGTCCCACTGTGAAAAGAAATGGCACCCCACACCATCATTCCTGGCACGCGGAATACGGCGGGCGACAGTCAGGTTTGTATGACACCACTGTCCAAGGCGTTTCCTGATACGTGTTTGCTGGTCATTGGGGCTCAATTCGAAGCAGGACTCATCACCAAAGACAATTCTACTACAGTCAATGAGACTCCAGGCCAAAGACATATCTGGAGACATGCTCGAGACATGCTCGACAGTGGTGGGATACCAACCTGACTGTCACCCACCACAGGGTGTGACAACCAGGAGTGATGGTCAGGGGTGCCATTCTTTTCAAAGCAGGACCCCTTTGGTTGTCACCTGCAGCACCCTTACAGCACAGTAGTACATCAATTACACTCCTGGAAATTGAAATAAGAACACCATGAATTCATTGTCCCAGGAAGGGGAAACTTTATTGACACATTCCTGGGGTCAGATACATCACATGATCACACTGACAGAACCACAGGCACATAGACACAGGCAACAGAGCATGCACAATGTCGGCACTAGTACAGTGTATATCCACCTTTCGCAGCAATGCAGGCTGCTATTCTCCCATGGAGACGATCGTAGAGATGCTGGATGTAGTCCTGTGGAACGGCTTGCCATGCCATTTCCACCTGGCGCCTCAGTTGGACCAGCGTTCGTGCTGGACGTGCAGACCGCGTGAGACGACGCTTCATCCAGTCCCAAACATGCTCAATGGGGGACAGATCCGGAGATCTTGCTGGCCAGGGTAGTTGACTTACACCTTCTAGAGCACGTTGGGTGGCACGGGATACATGCGGACGTGCATTGTCCTGTTGGAACAGCAAGTTCCCTTGCCGATCTAGGAATGGTAGAACGATGGGTTCGATGACGGTTTGGATGTACCGTGCACTATTCAGTGTCCCCTCGACGATCACCAGTGGTGTACGGCCAGTGTAGGAGATCGCTCCCCACACCATGATGCCGGGTGTTGGCCTTGTGTGCCTCGGTCGTATGCAGTCCTGATTGTGGCGCTCACCTGCACGGCGCCAAACACGCATACGACCATCATTGGCACCAAGGCAGAAGCGACTCTCGTCGCTGAAGACGACACGTCAACATTCGTCCCTCCATTCATGCCTGTCGCGACACCACTGGAGGCGGGCTGCACGATGTTGGGGCGTGAGCGGAAGACGGCCTAACGGTGTGCGGGACCGTAGCCCACCTTCATGGAGACGGTTGCGAATGGTCCTCGCCGATACCCCAGGAGCAACAGTGTCCCTAATTTGCTGGGAAGTGGCGGTGCGGTCCCCTACGGCACTGCGTAGGATCCTACGGTCTTGGCGTGCATCCGTGCGTCGCTGCGGTCCGGTCCCAGGTCGACGGGCACGTGCACCTTCCGCCGACCACTGGCGACAACATCGATGTACTGTGGAGACCTCACGCCCCACGTGTTGAGCAATTCGGCGGTACGTCCACCCGGTCTCCTGCATGCCCACTATACGCCCTCGCTCAAAGTCCGTCAACTGCACATACGGTTCACGTCCACGCTGTCGCGGCATGCTACCAGTGTTAAAGACTGCGATGGAGCTCTGTATGCCACGGCAAACTGGCTGACACTAACAGCGGCGGTGCACAAATGCTGCGCAGCTAGCGCCATTCGACGGCCAACACCGCGGTTCCTGGTGTGTCCGCTGTGCCGTGCGTGTGATCATTGCTTGTACAGCCCTCTCGCAGTGTCCGGAGCAAGTATGGTGGGTCTGACACACCGGTGTCAATGTGTTCTTTTTTCCATTTCCAAGAGTGTATATTCTATGCCATTTCTCATTGCCTTTCATGGCATGCCATACTGGGCTTACATTTCAGCAATATAATGCGCATCCGCACACAGTGAGAGTTTCTACTGCCTGTTTTAATGCCTACCAAACCCTACCTTGGCAAACAAGGTCGCTAGACCTCTCCCCAATTGAGAATGTTTGGAACATTATGGTCAAGGACCCCAACCAACTTGGGATTTTGACAATCTATCAAACCAACTGGACAGGATTTGGCATAATATTCCTCAGGAAGACATCCAACAACTGTATCAATCAATGCCAAGCTAAATAGCTGATTGTAAAAGGCCCTGAGGTGGACCAAGATGTTATTGGCTTGTTCAATTTGTGAAGCTCTTCCTCTTGAATGAATCATCCAATTTTTCTTTCTGTTTGGCTGCACATGTCGATCACTTCTATCTATTTCTGTCACATTCAGATAATTTCTTTGTGGTGTGTCTGTTTTTGTCTTAAAGCGTACTTTCTGATTTCAAAAAATGGCCAAAAGAATTCTTCATTAAAGAAATGTGTAATAACGACTGAGGATAATCTCTCCCAAATAAAAAAAAAAGTAATTATCTCAGACACAATTCTACTGTAATTCATAAAAATATATTTTCTCTCACAAATCTGCTATGTGCAATTGGTTTCACTTACTCGAATCTTCAATGACAACAACACCACTGTTGTGCTAAGCTTCCTTGTAATGAATTATACTTCACGCAGCAAGACAATATGAAATATTTTCAAATTAATGCAGTAAGGAAATCTGAGACACATCTGCAAACTGGATTTTTTCATATCAGAAAAAGAAGATACCAAGAACAACAACATTAAGATGTCTGAACAAAGAATCAATGCCTTATACTGAACTGAACACATCTTTGCGAATTTTTTATAACACTCATAAGAAAATACACATATCAAAAAAAGTTTTGCATCACCTCGGTTCCAAGAGTTCCAGAACCTGTACAGAAAACTGGAATAGAGATCAACATAAACATCATTTCCGCCCGTTTTATTGCTCATGAAAACCACATGTTGCATGTTGTACCACCATACAGTGAGACCTTCAGAGGTGGTGGTCCAGACTGCTGTGCACACCGGTACCTCTAATACCCAGTAGCACATCCTCTTGCATTGACACATGGCTGTATTCCTCGTGGCATACTATCCACAAGTTCATCAAGACACTGTTGGTCCAGATTGTCCCACTCCTCAACGGCGATAAAGCGTAGAGCCCTAGGAGTGGTTGGTGGCTCACGTCATCCATAAACAGCCATTTTAAATCCATCCCAGGCATGTTTGATAGGGTTCATGTCTGGAGAACACACTGGCCACTTTAGTCAAGGGATGTTGTTATTGTGAAGGAAGTCATTCCAAAGATATGCATGAAGGGGGCACGAATTGTCATCCATGATGACAAATGACACGCCAATATGCTGCTGATATTGTTGCACTATCAGTCGGAGGATGGCATTCACGCATCATACAGCCATTACAGTGTCTTCCATGACCACCAGCAGTGTACGTCGGCCCCACATATGCCAGCCTAAAACAGCAGGGAACCTTCACCTCGCTGCACTCACTCGACAGTGTGTCTAAGGCATTCAGCCTGACCGTGTGGCCTCCAAACAGGCCTCTGACGATAGAAGGCATATGCGACACTCATCGATGAAGAGAATGTAATGCCAATCCTGAGTGGTCCATTCAGCATGTTGTTGGGCCCATCTGTACTGTGCTGCATGGTGTTGTGGTTGCAAAGATGGACCTCGCCATGGACATCGGGAGTGAAGTTGTGCATCATGCAGACTATTGCTCACATTTTGAGTTGTAACACGATGTCCTGTGGCTGTACAAAAAGCATTATTCAACATGGTGGTGTTGCTGTCAGGGTTCCTCCGAGCCATAATCCGTAGGCAGCGGTCATCCACTGCATTAGTAGCCCTTGTGTGGCCTGAGCAAGGCATGTCATCAACAGTTCCTGTCTCTCTGTATCTCCATGTCCGAACAACATTGCTTTGCTTCACTCCAAGACACCTGGACACTTCCCTGGTTGAGAGCCCTTCCTGGCACAAAGTAACAAAGTGGACGCGATCGAACCACAGTAATGATCGTCTATGCATGGTTGAACTACAGACAACACAAGCCATGTACCTCCTTCTTGGTGGAATGACTGGAACTGATCGGTTGCTGGATCCCCTCCGTCTGAAAGGTGCTGCTCATGCATGGTTGTTTAGATCTTTGGGCGGGTTTAGTGACTTCTCTGAACAGTCAAAGGGACTGTGTCTGGGATACAACATCCACAGTCAACGTCTGTCTTCAGAAATTCTGGGAACTGGGGTGATGCAAAACTTTTTTTATGTGTGTAGACTGAACATATCTTAACATCTAAAACATAAAAGTCGACAGCCTGAAGAATACAAGTATAGTTACCATTCTTTCAAATCAGCTGGTTCTTCTCTCCAAGACATTTCATTCATGAAGTCATACATAACATAATTCTGATTTATGCCTTCAGGGGTAAGTCCTGTTCCAACCATCGTACTGTTAGCCATACTTCTCCCTTGAAAAACACCCTGAAAACCAAAATTAAAAGATCACTATCTCCACACAGTACTAAGCAAAAAGTACACTTATTAGTCATGCCTAATCCATGTACTGCTTGATGATAAATAATTATGAAAACAGCTAATACATCTTACATCACAGATTAATAGACCTATTTACAAGAGTAAATGGCTTATTTCACATTCAATGGAAAACAAAAATTAATGTGATTTCTATGTTTCAATGGTAATTAAACCAAATGAGCAACTATACAAAAGAAACTTAATTCCTAACATGGTGGAAAACTATGTACTTGTCTATGAGAGAAATATTTCAAGCCCCCGCTCTAAGTCGCAATATTTTAACAAGGAGTATGATTTGTGATCATAGGCCAAAATGATTTCCATTAGTGACACATATCATCCCAAAGTGTTCCCTTCATGACTAACATATGACAGTCTCCTGTCTCTCCTGTTTACATATTTGCACATTAAAATAATTCTATAATGCCATCAACCAAACATGAGAATGAGACTTCGTTATTTCCTATCTTACTACCCTACCAGGCATTTCCGTATCTTATGGACATCAATGTCTAAACAGTTGTAAAGCTCTTCTTCACTTTGCTTTGATCAATACCAAAGGACACTGTCCAAGAGCTACAAGTGGCAAATGTTTATGTGGCAAATGCTGTTTATTGCTCGACACCTCAATTGCAAAGCAATAGTTACCTTTACTCCTTCCATTGTTTGATCAATTTTTCCATGCAATAACCAGGTCACTAACCAGGAACACAGTGCAAAATAATATTGCTGGACTGTGTATTAACAATACTAAACATAAAACACTCTCATGAACTTGTGGGAAATCCAGTATGGAATATGATACGCACACAGGGATAAAACACTACTCACCAAACAGAGGCAACATACAGCAATGGAAAACCATGACGAAAAGATGGTAAATTCATCAGCTTTAGGACAAAGCCTTCTTCAGAGGTGACGAACACTCAACTACACCTCACATCCACTGTTGTTTCTGATTCTGTCATCTAACTGAGATGAATAACAATCTTGGTTGGGGTGGATGCAGAGGAAATAGATAGGGTGTGGAGTGAGGAGGCAGAACACTGGAATGAGTGAAGGTCATGCTGGGGATAGAAAAAGCATACACATGCAGAGCAGGGTAGGATGGACAATCCAAGAGCTGGAGTGGGTCTCATAGTAGAATAGTGTGACAATCTATCATGGATGGTGTGCACGAAGTATTGTATGAGCATAACCATTACCTGACAGTGGCAACACGCTGGGCCCACCAGTTTAAGCAAGCTGGGTTAATTTTACTTCCCCTCTTGTTTTGACATTAGCCTCCTTAAACTTCATTTTTTCATGTTTAACTAATTAGCATTGACATATGTGAGTATAACCTGCATTTTCATAATAGAGAAACGTTGGCCCTCAGTTTTAAAGAATATAACACCAGATCTAATTTTGTGCTTAGTTTTATGTATGTAATTGATTTCCTAATTTATTTTGACTATTCCTAGTTAGTATCTTTTGTTATAGGTTAAAATCAGTAATTGTTTCGTAACTTAAATTCTACTGTTGACTTATAAACAAATATAAATTCTATACTAATTTTAAACATTCGGGGGAACAACTAATTGTAATCTTAAAGTATCTATTTGGCTCTATTCAAAAACATGTTAGCAAAGCCAGCCTTTAATTAACTCCAAAGTAATTAACAGTTTTGTCAAAAGTATTGTTTGTGTACTTATATTTGTTAATTTCATGACTTAAACAAATAATTTGGCTTATCCCTTGTAGTAGAGGAAACTGTGAAAAAGAACCAATTTTTTGATGTATTCAGTTAATTTAACGAGTTAAGTTTTTAATTGTAATTTCTGTAAATTAAACTCCGAACAATGAATAGTTTCAGTGCCTATTATTGTGAGGATATATAAGGGCCTGATTTTTGGTCACGAGACAGTCAGTCCACAGCTGAGTTTCATACGAGAAACCTGTGTTGGTTAGAACAACAACAATGCTTCATCTTAACTGCAGAATAAGTGTTAAACAATTAGGCCAAGTGTAAAAACAATGACAGTGTCTGCTCCATATGTACCTTTCCATTCTTCCAAGAACTATGAGCCTTGTGGTTAGGTTTTTACTGCTTGTAGATGTTCAATAGTAAACTATTGTAGCAGTATGTAGATGTTCACCTGCTAACTATTAATGAGGCTTATGGAAAGTTAAACGATAGTGCACTGGCCATATAACTGTGTAATATTGGGGTGGGGGTGGGGGTTGTGAACAGGAAAAGTAAAAGACTGAGAAACGCAACTGTGCATTGGTCGGTTACATCATTTACAGTAGACAGTAGTTGCACATCAACAACCCATTCAGCCAGCGTAGCGATGCAGTACACTGACACTGAGGACAACAAATGAAGAAACAAAGCAGGCGAGCGTCGTCACATGTGGTACCCCAGGTGAGGACTATTGTACGTGGGCACAACAAACTAGAACTCACAAACTGTGACAGTGAAGTGTGAACTAGGGCAGATTACAGGGATTTAAATGGAAGAGATAATACAGCCAATCAGCAATGGGGTTTTATGGCCACAGTAGGATAGGAACCAATCAGTGAGTGGGTTCTATGGAAGCATCCATTGAGTACAGGAGCAGCACGCAGGTGATACAGCCGACTGAGATAAAGAAGGCACCTTGACGAGAGAATTACAACTTGCCACAGCCATTCAGATCCGAGATGACAACCACAGCGGAGCAGCAGCAGACGTGTGATTAAAAACAAGGTAATTCATTGCAAAAGCTGTTTTGTATTAAGTGATATATAATGAGTGACCTTAATGAACAAGACAGAGTGACTGAGGACAAAGCTATAGAGATTAAGTTGTTAAATGAACAGAAGGACGTGAGTGTGACTGGTTCTGTATACAATAGTAATTATTAATCAGACATGAATGTAACTTTGAAGGATGGTTATGGAAGTCCTATTTTAAAGAGCGAAATGGATGAAAACAGTAGTGAAGTGGATGAGGTTGTTAAGGTTAAGGAAGAGGAATCTAGAAGCAAAAGTGAGCAGGAGCAAAAGTGTACGGCAGACGGAAAAGTGGAAGCGATGTTAAGGAAAATTATGAGTCATTTGAATAGTATGGAAATAGTTTGAAAGAAGACATTCGGAGGCGAGGAATAGTATTAAGAAACTAGTACATAATACTAATAAGAAATTAACATTGAGCAGTAAATCTATAGAGCAGAGAGAGAAACTTTGTGATGACCAGAGTAGCAAGGTGGAGGTTTTCGAAAAATAATGTGCTGAAAATAGGGTTAAACTTGAGAATCAAATCAATTAGATTAAAAATGATTCAGAAACTGAGGTAGAAACCAAGTAGGCAGTAGTGGAAGAGGAAAAACTGGAAAAATGGCTCTGAGCACTATGGGACTGAACTTCTGAGGTCATCAGTCAAAAATGGAAAAATTAAATGAAAATGTAGATTCACAATTGACTGAAATAGAGATAAACATGGAAGAAGTAAAAAATCTAAAGCATAGCGTAAGTGACAGTGGGTCTGATTCTGACAGCAGTGGTAATGATGATAGCAATGACAAATCCAGTAGTGATGAGGATCAAGTATTCAAATTTATAATTGATAATGATGGCAATGTGTTAAGTAAAGAAAGAATAAAGGAGGATTATGTTAGTCCTAATGAAGAATTAGAGTTTCAGAGTGTTAATGAGGAAGAGGACCATGCTATCTGTCATTTGACTGCGTCTGATAATCATTTTGGTTAGCAGGATGATAGTTTTTCGAGGAAAAAAGATTAATGAGGATTTGTTGTATGAAGAAGATCACATGGCAAGCAAAAAGGGAGTGTGTCACCTTGTAATAACAGCAAGTGTACAAGGTATACATGTTAAGTGTTTACTAGACAGCGGTAGTGATCTGAATCGTATTTCACAGCCATTTTTTGAACCTATTACGAATGCAGAGGGTATAGTAGTAATGCATGTTTCTGGAACAAAAATTATTGGTGCTGCTGGTAAGCTATCAAAGTGTGTGAGACAAGAAGTACTAGTAACTGTGGAATTGGCAGGACAGCTCTTGGAGCACAATTTTTGGTGATTCAAAATTTCAGCATTGATGTAACATTTGGGACTAATTTCTTGTGCAATTAACAAGTAGGGGGTTCAACATTCTGTGTTGGATTCATTATGTGGCGATAATGCTTACCCCAGCTGTGTGTCTCATTTTTCATGTTTCCTGAGCCAGTCATACTCTTCTCCTATCCTAACTGTAATTTATAAGTGAATCAGAATTAGTAAAGTGGTACCATGGTTAATGAATTTCTTTCAAACAAGGAGGTAAGGTAAACAGAAAATGAAAGGTGTCAGCGTAAGTGGAGGATAATAAATAATCAGCTCACGTGTGCAGCAGCAGAGGCAATAAGCAGTATAAACCATCTTGAATATGAGGTCTTAATGCTAACTGTGGTACCGTCAAACAGGGTGATTTTGGACGGTTTTGTCGTTATTTTGATTGTAACTTTCGTATATATTGTTAGATTAAATTGATTGTTATGGAAGTGGTAGGGTGTATGTGTAGCAAATAAAATATCCCAGAACCAGAAAGTGTATGTGTAGGTATATTTATCTGTGGCAGTTAAATAAAGTGTCAGAAGTCACCCCATGGATTGGGGTGATTTCGGACACAGGTGTTTTTTAAATCTCTGTCCGAAGTTACAGTATATAGAGGGCGAATTCGGACAGTTACTGCCTCTTTTAAGCTCTACACGCTTTTTATTTGATTTTGGTGACATTTTATACATTTTAAGGTAGCCCATTTTTACCAATAAGTGATATGGAACGATGGTTTCATCATTTTGTTGCTAGGTGGGAGATTTTCCAGCTTTGCCTTGATATTGGAGAAAAATATCTTAACAGTCTCTTTGTTCACTTCTACACAAGCTCATTTAATATTTTAGCTTAAGCGAACGGAAAGATCTTCTGACTGTCGTTTGAGGCAATTATTACAAAATTTCTTCTCTTTTCGGCCAGATTTATCGAGGTAGCCTTTAATTAAATACCTAATATCCAATTTAGTCAAGGGAAATCCCTAATGTGCAGCCCTCAAGATACCTCGCTTCAACATTTCTTCTTCTTCTTTATTTAGCACTGGCTGTCCTCTCATTTTTTTCGGATGTGCTTCCTGCACTTTATTTTGTAGAGTTGATTTAGGTATACCTTACAAATCACATGCTTTTCTGTACAATAATTTACCACTCTGAATATCACAAACAGCTTTATCTAAAAGTTCCGGGTCATAACTACACTGTACTGTAGCACCTCTCCTGCTCTTATACATTCTTAGCATTGTCTGAAATCACCCCAAACAATACACAGTTTAACAAAAACCGTCATTATTTTACAACCTTGCACTGGAAACTCGACAAACTTGTACCAGAGATTGTCTCAATGCTGTTAGCTACTGAGTGCGTCGACAATTATGGTTACAATAACTTCCCGCTTGATGCAACAATAGAAAGTTTGCACTTTACAATAATGCATGGATTTTTTACACTGAGACTGTTCGTCAATTATTCACCTAGGGAAACAATTGACACAAAATAAAAGTTGTGGAAAGCGATAAATGCAATCTTGCGCTTAAAATAAGAGGCGCACGGACGTTAAAAATAAGTAACTCTTTGTTTCTATGCAGTGGCAAAGAGCAAATAAGCCATACTGTCCGAATTCGCCCCGGCTTCCGAAATCATCCCGTTTGACGGTACAGTAGAAGTGTTAGTGCTCTGTGCAATCAGTATATAGAGATACAGAAGTGTGTCATGGTGCAGCCTTTTCTAACACTAAGGAATTACAATTTTAAACCTAGTTGCCCGGAGTCATGCATGTGGAATGTATTATTAAGATTTGTATGTATATCACCCTTCAGGCTGGAATCTCAAGCAAATTGATGGAATACAGTGAAATAATAGTTTTTCTGAGTGATCATTTTGTCAGATCGGTAATGAGAGTTAAGTTTGCCTCAGCATAAGAATCTGTTGCTGTGGAGTGATTTTCAGTAGAGTCAGTTTTGCATTAGATAAGCAGAGCACAGGTGTTTATTGGTTAATGAAATAATAAATCAATGGATAATGTTAGTGTGGTGTCACCGCCAGACACCACACTTGCTAGGTGGTAGCTTTTAAATCGGCCGCGGTCCGGTAGTATACGTCGGACCCGCGTGTCACCACTGTCAGTGATTGCAGACCGAGCGCCACCACACGGCAGGTCTAGAGAGACGTACTAGCACTCGCCCCAGTTGGACAGCTGACTTTGCTAGCGATGCTACACTGACGAAGACTCTCTCATTTGCCGAGAAGATAGTTAGCATAGCCTTCAGCTAAGTCAATTGCTACGACCTAGCAAGGCGCCGTATTCAATTGATATTTATTATATGAAGCATGTATCATCAAGAGCGATGTTCTACAATTATGGATTAAAGTTAAGTATTCCAGAAGCTACGTAGTTTTCTTTATAGCATTCATTACGTATCCTGTTTCAGACGTCACGCCAGCCTGCGTGAGTTTAAGCGCGTGCCTTTCGGCTTCCTCTCATTGTGTCTAGGCTGTCTTGTCTAGACACAACATTTTTGGCGACGAGTCTCAAAAGAGGATTTAGCGTTTGTATTGCACTAATTTACTTGTGTCATGGCTTCGCCACAATCTCCAAATGTACTGTCCGAATTTTATCGCTTGCAGAATCAGCAGACGCAGGCGTTATTGGATGCCCTTGGACAGCTCGTCCAGGGTCAACGTGCAATGCAAAATGATGCGACCGCCGCCGCTCCACCGCTACCGCAGCCACAACACGCAGTTGCACCACCTTTTCGTCAATTTGATGCGGCACTGGAAAGCTGGACGGAGTGGTCATGCCAATTTGGATTCCATCTCGCCGCCTACGGAATTCAAGGTAATGAGCAGCAGCCTCACTTACTGTCATGTGTCGGCGTCCAGACGTACCGTGTGATAGTGAAATTGTTTCCCCTCCGCGACATAGCAACTCTGTCCTACGAAGAAATTTTGTCTGCATTAGATGCATATTTTAAGGAATCAGTCAATGTAGTTGCAAAAAGGTATACGTTCTTTCGTACAAAACGTACGGCTGGTCAAACTAATCGGGAGTGGGTTGCAACTTTGCAAGGCCTTACTAGGGATTGTGCTTTTGAGTGTGAATGTGGACTCCCTTATTCAGATACTATGGTGCGTGATGCAATTGCACAGAACGTTGCTGATGTTCGTATACGGGAGCAAATTTTGAAACTAGTCAATTCCTCCCTTCAACAAGTGATAGACATATTAGATAGGCAAGACACACTTGACTTTGCTCAGGAATCATTTGCAACTTCACTAGCCGTGTGTCACATTAACCGGCCCGCCGGGCGAGCTGCACGGAACTGTAAACAGCCCTCGCGCTCGTCCGCGCAGCTGCCGCCAAGCTCTCAACCACGTGTCCCGCGGCAGCAAGCAAATGCAGTACTAAAGTCATGCCCGCGGTGTGCTACTAGACATTCGCGTGAGAACTGCCCGTCACGCCAAGCTATTTGCTTTTACTGTAATAAACGAGGACATGTTCAAAGTGTTTGCCTGAAAAAGCTAAGAACGGACACTCACATCCATTCCAGGCCCTTTGCTTCGCGCCGGAATCGGAATCGAACCAAGAATACTCAGGCTCGTGAACCTTCGCCCATGGAAATTCATGTAGTTCATTCCACTCCGCCCAGTGCCGCTCTCTCTAACAGTGACTGTGTTCGTCCCACAAATAGTGTGCGTCGACGTCGACGGAAATCCCGTCAAGTCGCAAGTGCTTCTGTACCAGTGTCTGTTCACGTTGCACGAGACAGTCGCTCTTGTCGTCAGCAGGACAATAAACTTTTTGTAGACTTGGACATTCATGGCAAGGTCATACCATTCCAGCTCGATACCAGAGCTGCAGTTTCATTGATCAATAAAGACACGTACAAACTACTGGGCACACCTCCGTTGCATGCCGCAAATGTTACGTTAAATAGTTATTCAGGTCAGAATATCCCTGTGTTAGGACAGTGCAGCCTTCTTGCAACATACGAGGGAAAACAAAACTTGTGTCTTTTTACGTCCTTCGTTCTTCTTCTGCAGTGAACTTGTTTGGTTTAGATTTATTTCAGTTGTTTAACTTGTCTATAGTCAATCAGGTCCTATCAGTGAATCAGACTGTGCCTTCGGCCAGTGTTTCTAGTCTATGTGAAGAAGTTGCAGACATTTTTGCACCAGGCCTAGGTTGCGCTAAGAACTATAAAGCCCATTTGGAACTGAAAGTAAACGCGCAACCGAAATTTTTCAGAGCGCCAATGTTCCCCACGCATTGCGTGATGAGGTCGCAAGAACATTAAACGATTTGGAATCACAAGGTGTGATTGAACGTATGCAGGCTTCTCTCTGGGCATCACCCTTAGTAATTTTGCTAAAACCTTCCGGAAAATTGAGACTTTGTGTGGACTTCAAGGCAACAGTGAATCCACAACTAGTGATTGCAACTTATCCTTTACCCCGCCCGGAAGATCTTTTTGACAAACTGTGCCCGGGTAAATATTTTTCGAAATTGGACCTAGCAGATGCGTACTTGCAACTACCAGTGGACGACCAATCCCAGCGCGTCTTGGTGGTTAACACGCATCTTGGTTTGTACCGATTCAAAAGACTGCCATTCGGGTGTGCATCCGCTCCTGCATTGTTTCAGCAACATCTGCAAACTGTTTGTGCCTCGGTCCCTACTGCAGCAAACTATCTGGACGATATTGTGATCTCCAGAAAGACGGAAGAAGAACATTTAGCCAACCTCCGAACATTATTTCAGGTCTTGCGACAAAATGGTCTTCGCTTGCGGAAGGACAAATGTGTGTTTTTTGCTCGTGACTTACCATATTTGGGAAATGGAATCAATGCACAAGGCATACAGCCGTGTCCAGAGCACCTCCGTGCCATACAGGACTTGCCTTCGCCGAAGAATTTTAAGCAGCTACAGAGTGTTTTGGGAAAAATTAACTATTATCATCGCTTTCTGCGCAATGCCTCTTCCATTTCAGCTCCACTTCATCGCTTACGCCGTAAAGGTGTTCCGTTCGTCTGGACGACGGAATGCGAACGCGCCTTTCGCCAGTTGAAATCGGCGTTGCTTTCTAATACTTGCCTTACGCCATTCGATCCCCAGAAACCCCTTTTGTTAATGGTAGATGCATCGGATTTCGGGATTGGTGCTGTGCTTGCGCACAAAGATGGATCGCATGATCGTCCTATTGCCTTTGCGTCCAAATTGCTCTCGTCTGCGCAAAGAAATTATTCACAGATAGAGAAAGAAGCTTTGGCTCTCGTCTTTGGTGTTACTAAGTTTCATGATTTCTTGTATGGTCGTCACTTTACCATCATCACAGACCACAAACCTTTGACATCGCTTTTTCATCCGAACAAGCCTGTACCTCCATTCGATTCTTCCGAACTTGCTTGCATGTTCATTGATGCGGAAACCAATGACGTGGTCGAATCGTTTCCGATTGATTTTCGTCGTGTAGCTACTGCCACAGCTGCTGACCCTGTCCTTGCTACCGTTTTGCGTTTTGTTGCTACGTAATGGCCCTTGTCGAAATCACGGATCAAGGATCCGTTGGTTCGCCGATTTTTTGCTCACAAGGAGAGACTTTTTGTATGACGTGGTGTTTTGCTGTTGCATTCTGATAATGATCAGTCCAGGGTCGTGGTCCCATGTTCGTTACAGTCCTCTGTCTTACGGCTTCTCCACCAAAGACATTGGGGTATAGTGCGAACGAAACAGCTTGCTCGTCAGCACTGTACTTGGTTCAGAATCGATGCTGCGATTACAAATATGTGCTCTTCTTGCATGGCGTGTGCCGAACAACAATCCGCACCACCGCGGAAATTCTTTGCATGGCCGAAAGCCACTTCCCCTTGGCAACGCTTGCACATAGATTTTGCTGGTCCATTCTGGAATGCTCGATGGTTGGTTGTGGTCGATTCCTTCAGTAATTTTCCTTTTGTTGTCCGGATGTCTTCCACGACGTCATCTGCCACCATCCAAGCGTTATCCGCTATCTTTTGCATTGAAGGTCTTCCACAGACTATTGTTTCCGACAATGGCCCACAATTCATGTCCGCAGAATTTCAGTCATTCTGCAAGGTCCATGGTATTCAACATCTGACATCCGCGCCGTTTTCGTCTCAGTCAAACGGTGCCGCTGAACGATTGGTCCGGACTTTCAAGACACAGATGTTGAAGCTGAAAGAGTCGCATTCTCGGGAGGACGCGTTATTGCTCTTCTTGTCCTCGTATCGCTCTCAGCCCCGAGATGGTCACTCGCCGGCTGAGTTGCTCCACGGTCGTCCTCATCGAACCTTGATGTCTTTGCTGCACCCGCCGCATCAGGTTCCTGTGCAGCGGCAGACGCCTGCTTTTGCTCCAGGCGACGTTGTATACTATCGCAACTATCAAGGTTCACGGCGTAGGCTCGCAGGGCGCATTCTTCGCTGCCTCGGCCACGCTATGTATTTGGTTTTGGGGGCCTCTGGTGAGGTGCGTCAGCATCTCAATCAGCTGCACCTCTGTCGTCGCACGGGTTCTGCCGCTCCCCGTCTGCTTTCAGCGACGGTGCCGTCCGGTCAGCGCCCTGGGGACTCATCTACTGGCTCGCCTCATCCACAGGTGTTACCGACGCTGCCTTCCATTTTGCCACATGGCGACGCGCCGCCGCCTGTTCTCCCGCCGGCGATGCCCGCGGTGGACGCTTCGCTGCAACCGCCAGGCGCCTCCCTAGCTCACGCGCCGCCGATCGCTTCCTGTGACCGGCTATCCTCCGACATGGACCTCTTGCCCGCTCTGGACAAGATGTCGTCTTCGCCCGTCGGGTACCCCGACGCGATGGAGGTCGAATCTTCGGCCCCTTCTGTCTTCTGTCCCTTCTCTGTGCACCCTGGACTAGGTTTTCAGGCGTTTCCTAGCTCCCCTCGGACCGAATGGCCGGGTGCGGGTGGCACAGCCTCACCTGTTGTTAGGCTCCCCACCTCGTCGCATACGTCAACATGGGGTCCTCCCCACAGCGGGCGGAAGCCTTATAACACAACGTCCGCCGATTTGCGGGGGAGGAATGTGGTGTCGCCGCCAGACACCACACTTGCTAGGTGGTAGCTTTTAAATCGGCCGCGGTCTGGTAGTATACATCGGACCCGCGTGTCGCCACTGTCAGTGATCGCAGACCGAGCGCCACCACACGGCAGGTCTAGAGAGACGTACTAGCACTCGCCCCAGTTGGACAGCCGACTTTGCCAGCGATGCTACACTGACGAAGACTCTCTCATTTGCCGAGAAGATAGTTAGCATAGCCTTCAGCTAAGTCAATTGCTACGACCTAGCAAGGCGCCGTATTCAATTGATATTTATTATATGAAGCATGTATCATCAAGAGCGATGTTCTACAATTATGGATTAAAGTTAAGTATTCCAGAAGCTACGTAGTTTTCTTTATAGCATTCATTACGTATCCTGTTTCAGACCTCACGCCAGCCTGCGTGAGTTCAAGCGCGTGCCTTTCGGCTTCCTCTCATTGTGTCTAGGCTGTCTTGTCTAGATACAACAGTTAGGGTCTTAATGGTTAGGGACCCTGTCTCTGCTGTACGGATATGTTTTGGGAACGCAATCCACTAGCTAGCAAGGTAAGAAATGTAAGTAAAATAATGGAGCTGACACACAAAACTGAGTAATGAAAAAGATAACTGTAAAAAACATATGTGGTGTAACTGTATTGATGATCTAATTGTGAACTAGGCAACATTGGGCACCGTTTATATTGTGCAATTCATGACACTACAGCTGGGAATGTGAGCTTAACAGAAAGAGCAATGTTTTAGTGAGGTACATGTCATATAATGCTGCATTATTGGAACTATGGTTATCTGAAATCTTCTATTTGTGTTCTGAGGAATTATGAGCTTAAAGTGGTAATACTGGGAGGAAGGAAAGTAATTTTGCCGATGAACTGATAACTGTGGTGCTAGAGTGATGTGAATATTCTCACAGGTAAACTAATTGATAACATTTTGTGAGGATTTAATTTTCTGGTTGAATGAGAGTAGTGCTCAGAGTTGAGTAGAAAAGTGGGGCTATGATTTGGTACAACTTCCATCCCCGTAATCATGATTCAAATAGTAATTAAGTTTTTTTTTTATGATTAGTAAATCTATGCCACTGCACATCTTGAGTTTTTACTAGAGGTAGTGTACATATTTTAGACACTAAGGTGCTATATTAAAAGTGGCAAAGAAACCCAAATCTTTCAAGTTTAAACTGTTTTGGGCAGTTATGACTTAGAGTAATGTTTCATAGTGTGATGTACAGTAGATTTTAAAAAATTTTCTAGTCCACACGTTTCGTGCTATAGTCAATTTTAGTGATAATTATTGTACTGTTATGAGAAATATGTAATGTATTTATTTATGATGTAATGACTAACATTTACATTTTTTAAACTTAGTTAGAAATAAAAGTAAGTGTACTACAGTAGGATATTTTGCCTAATTTTTTCATGTACTGTGGCAGAGGAGAACCACATCCAAGGGAACTGACGCAGTGTGTTACCTTACTAACTGCCACTTAGACCTGTTGAAGGCGTGGACAACTTGGTGAGAAAGTGTGTCAAAGCTCATTGAAAAAGTGAAAGTGCTTGTGATAAACACTGTGAAATTTTTTGTCTAAACATGAACTGCAACGCGCAGTCTAGCTTAACTTCTTTGCTACCCATGAGGTTTAATTTTTTGTTAGGCAAGACAGAACTTGCATAAAGTGATACGGATCTTAGAATGTAATAAAGTGATACGGATCTTACAATGTAATCTTTGTTTACCCTAAAACGACATCAATTATGAAGAAGATGCCTAATTTTTTGTTAAAAGAACAACTTGTAGATATTTTGTGATGTTGTTGTTATGGTCTTCAGTGCAGAGTCTGGTTTGATGCAGCTCTCCATGCTACTCTATCCTGTGCAAGCTTCTTCATCTCCCAGTACCTATTGCAACCTACAGGCTTCTAAATCTGTTTAGTGTATTCATCTCTTGGTCCCCCTCTATGATTTTTACCCTCCATGCTTCCCTCCAATACTAAATTGGTGATCCCTTGATGTCTCACGATATGCCCTACCAACCGATCCCTTCATCTGGTCAAGTTGTGCCAGAAACTTCTCTTCTCTCCAATTCTATTCAATACCTCCTGATTAGTTATGTGATCTACCCATCTAATCTTCAGCATTCTTCTGTAACGCCAAATTTCGAAAGCTTCTATTCTCTTCTTGTCTAAACTATTTACCGTCCACGCTTAACTTCCATACAAGGCTACACTCCACACAAATACTTTCAGAAACAACTTCCTGACACTCAAATTTATACTCTATGTAAACAAATTTCTCTTCTTCAGAAACGCTTTTCTTGCCATTGCCAGTCTACTTTTTATATCCTCTCTACTTCGACCATCATCAGTTATTTTGCTCCCCAAATAGCAGAACTCATCTACTAATTTAAGCATCTCATTCCGTTCAGCTGCTCTTATAGGTCCTTTGCTGTCTCTGACAGAATTACAATGTCATCTGCGAACCTCAAAGTTTTTATTTCTTCTCCATGGATTTTAATTCCTACTCCGAATTTTTCTTTTGTTTCCTTCAATGCTTGCTCAATATACAGATTGAATAACCCTGTCTCACTCCCTTCCCAACCACTGCTTCCCTTTCATGCCCTGTGACTCTTATAACTGCCATCTAGTTTCTGTACAAACTGTAAATAGCCTTTCGTTCCCTGTATTTTACCCCTGCCACCTTCATAATTTGAAAGAGAGTATTCCAGTCAACATTGTCAAAAGCTTTCTCTAAGTCTACAAATGCTAGAAACGTAGGTTTGCCTTTCCTTAATATATTTTCTAAGATAAGTCATAGGGTCAGTATTGCCTCACGTGTTCCAACATTTCTACAGAATCCAAACTGATCTTCCCCAGAGTCAGCTTCTACCAGTTTTTCCATTCATCTGTCAAGAATTCATGTTAGTATTTCGCAGCCGTGGCTTATTAAACTGATAGTTTGGTAATTTTCACATCTGTCAACACCAGCTTTCTTTGGGATTGGAATTATTACATTCTTCTTGAAGTCTGAGGGTATTTCGCCTGTCTCATACATCTTGCTCACTAGATGGTGTTTTGTGAGGCCAGGCTCTCCCAAGGCTGTCAGTAGTTCTAATGGAATGTTGTATATTCCCAGGGTCTTGTTTGGACTTAGGTCTTTCAGTGCTCTGTCAAACTCTTCACACAGTATCATATCTCCTATTTCATCTTCATCTACATTCTCTTCCATTTCTATAATATTGTCCTCAAGAACATCGCCCTTGTATAGACCATCTACATACTCCTTCCACCTTCCTGCTTTCCCTTCTTTGTTTAGAAGTGGGTTTCCATCTGAGCTCTTCATATTCATGCAAGTGCTTCTCTTTTCTCCAAAGGTCTCTTTAATTTTCCTGTAGGCAGTATCTATCTTATCCCTAGTGATGTGCGCCTCTATATCCTTACATTTGTCCTCTAGCCATCCCTGCTTAGCCATTTTGAACTTCCTGTCGATTTCATTTTTGAGACGTTTGCATTCCTTTTTGCCCACTTCATTTACTGCATTTTTATATTTTCTCCTTTCATCAATTAAATTCAGTATCCCTTCTGTTACCCAAAGATTTCTATTAGCCCTCGTCTTTCTACCTACTTGATCCTCTGCTACCTCCACAATTTCACCTCTCAAAGCTACCCATTCTTCTTCTACTGTATTTCTTTCCCCCACTCTTGTCAGTTGTTCCCTTATACTTTCCCTGAAGCTCTATACAACCTCTGGTTCTTTCTGTTTATCCAGGTCCCATCTCCTCAAATTCCCACCCTTTTGCAGTTTCTTCAGTTTTAATCTCCAGTTCATAACCAATAGATTGTGATCAGAGTACACATTTGCCCCCGGAAATGTCTTACAATTTAAAACCTGGTTCCTGAATCTATGTCTTACCATTATATAATCTATCTGAGACCTTCCAGTATCTCCAGGCTTCTTCCATGTATGCAACCTTCTTGTGTGATTCTTGAACCAAATGTTAGCTATGATTAAGTTATGCTCTGTGCAAAATTCTATCAGGCGGCTTCCTGTTTCATTCCTTAATCCCATTCCATATTCACGTACTACGTTTCCTTCTCTTCCTTTTCCTACTATACAAGTTCCAGTCACCCATGACAATTAAATTTTCGTCTCCCTTCACTATCTGAATAATTTCTTTTATCTCATCATACATTTCATCAATCTCCTAGTCATCTGCAGAGCTTTTTGGCATATAAACTTGTACTACTGTAGTAGGCGTTGGCTTCTTATCTATCTTGGCCACAATAATGCGTTCACTATGCTGTTTGTAGTAGCTCACCCACATTCCTATTTTCCTATTCATTATTAAACCTACTACTGCATTACCCCTATTTGATTTTGTATTTATAACTCTGTATTCACCTGACCAAAAGTCTTGTTCCTCCTGCCACCGAACTTCACTAATTCCAACTATATCTAATTCCCTGAGTTGAAACAAGGCCCCGGGAGTAGATAAAATTCCATTAGAACTATTGACGGCCTTGGGAGAGCCAGTCCTGACAAAACTTTACCATCTGGTGAGGGTCATTCCATATCAAATCACCCAATAAAAAATAAATTTTACACCCACCTCCTTAGATTTTCATGAAATTTGGCTCTAATGGTTCTAATACCATCCTGACAACACATGCAATTTTTTTTTGCTGTATCTCTTACAGTTTTTTTTAAATAAATTTTTAAAGTTTTTATGTTTTGCGTTTTCTGAACCTTCGGAAATGGTCAGTTTAATTTGCATTCAAAACTTTACATTTGCTTATCTTAAAAACTCTTTTAGATAACATCATGAATTTTTGCAGCAAGTTTATTTATTATACATATTTGAAGATAAAAATGATGCTATTAAAATATATTAATATTTTCTATGAAAAAAAAAATATATATATATATATATATATGTATTTTTTTTCTTTTTTTTTAACGGATGTTTTGTTTTATAAGAATTGCAATATCTCGAGTCTCAGACCTGATAGAATGCTCAAATTTGTTTTAATTTACTCTTAAACATATAGGCTACTTGATAAAACAAAAATAATGATGGCTTTTTAACATGTTTATTAATTACAGTAGATTACATTAGAATTATGTACAAAGATAGTTTACTTACGGCACTTATGTATAACCCAACTGATTGCTTGAAACATTGAATTTTTTGAGTAATTTTGTCTTTTTAATAAACATTAATGCTGATACAAACTGTTTTTCCACTTCATCCAAGAGCTTTCAGTTCTTTTGATACAGTATTTTTTGAAGTAATACATTCTCCCAGTGCCGCTTGATTGAGGTGCGTCTACTACACAGACTATGTGCTCCAAAGGCACTATGCAGGAATCTTCTCTTTCAGGCCAATAAAATGATGCAGCGGGTCCTGAAGGATGTAGAAATAGAATTTCTGCATCTTCTTCATCATTGAATATTGTTTTTACCAGTCCAAAGTACCAGTTACCATCATAATTTGCAGCCACATAGCAATTTATGGATGGTTCAACACGAACCCAATCAGAAGAAGAATGGAAAGAAAAGACTAAGGAGGGTTTTACACTATCTGTAGTCCTAATTTCAAGGTTGTTTGTTGGAAGTGGTTTGAAGTTATGAAAACTTCTTGTTCCAGGAATGGTTCGGGTTGCTGAAAAACGTTTTTCTAGTTTTAACCGTAGCAAATCAGCTTCTTTCTTGTCAATAAAGTGAAAATGAATGTTTTCAGTATTTTTTTCACAAAACTTATACACATCGATTGCTGTCATTATTTGTTCTTTGTCTGAAAGCTGTAGACTGGCTTTCCTTAAAATTCTTTTAATAGTTCCTCCTAGGCCATCACAAATTGACTTCCCATGACTTGTTGCAAAAAAAGAGTGTTGGGCCTTCAAATTAAAGTTTCTCAAGTGTTCAGTCAAATTTTTAAAACTGTTTCTATTTTTGTACTGCCCAGCACAACCATCTGTAAAGTAGTGAACTGAGTCAATGTCAGTATGATGTAATGACAGCCACTTTGTAATTTCTTTTTGTACAAAGTTAACAAAACCAGTGTCATGTTCTTGGTCATCACTAATAAAACAGTGGTTGGAAACAAAAACATTGTTTTCCTCATTTCTTAGAAAAACTCCAACTGGGTGTAGAGTACAACCACCTCTATTCCAGTGGTAACTTTGGATCTCATTTTGTATAACAAAGGAATAATTTTCAGTGAAATCCATCACAATAATTGCTGTTTTGGGTGGTGGGTCTTCTTTCAATCTTTTAAAGGCTGCTGATTGGGATTTTGCTATAAACGAGTGTGGGGTGAGCTTTTCCAATGACCTAACCAATAAAGAAATGTAGTCTTCAACACTGTAGACTGTTTGATCATTTCTGCCCTGTCTGTGTTAACCCACTGACTGATTACAATTTCTTCTTCTAAATCATAATCTTCACTTAGTTTTTCAGTTAAGCACTCTGTTAGTGCAGTATTTGCAGGACAGCTGTTGCAATGATGTAGCATGCAGTTTTGGTTTTCTGTGTTGCACACAAGCATCTTAATTAGGTCTTTATAAGATTCTTCAATTTTCACAGCATCCAGTAATAGCTCAACATTCTGGTGGATACTGCATACACACAGTGTGTGTGCCTGCAGCACCAGCAAGGATACACCATTTAGGTCTCAAGAAACAAAATTTTGAAAATCCTACTTCTACCTCGGGATTCTCCCATTTGAAAGAATAATAGCGTTCTCTCAAGTTACACAAAATGAGTCTTTTTTGCATGTACACATTTTTTTGAACACTTACTTTGTCTTTTGTTCCAGGTAGCACTCTGGAACTTTCATTCTTTTCATAAAAATCTGTTACAAGTCTTACTGTATTTTCAGAAAGAGTTTTACCTTTTTTTGGACCAGGAGTTTCCAAAATACCCTTTTCAGATTTTAGCTTTCTAGCTTGTCGCACCATGAACTCACTTACATTAAATTCTTTCATCACTTTATTTCGAGTCCAAGAATCTGGAGCCAAGGTCAGAATCTGGATTTTTCTAGACCTCCCAACAGATGAAATCTTCTCTTTCATAAGAGAAATCATTACATCGAAATCCTTTGCTTTCTCAACCACACTTTTATCTTCTTCATCATCATCAGAACTTGGTGCATCATTATTTTAATGCTTTTGAAACCGCCTTTTTTGCAGTCTTTTCAATACTGCTAACCTTCCTTTTAAAATAAGACCCTTTACTTTGTTCTGACAAGCCATGAAGCTTTATCGGTGTTAAACCTAAATAATCAAGAGCAATGTTTGTTTGTACGAGGGATTCATTTCTGGATTCCAATGATTCTAATTCAACCATGACTTCATCATCTGTTTCACTTTCATTGACTTCAACTCTTAATTTTTCCTCACAAAAGTTACGGCATGTTGAGCAAAGCTTTTGTCCAGGTTTTATGCTAATATTTTTTGTCAGTAATTGTTTAGAAAGATCCAAGCCTACACTTCTCAACGATTTTTTGATGGGCTTTTTGTGTTTTTTAGAGGGTCTACACATGTTGTTTGATACTTTTCAAAAACATTTAAAAAGTAGTAGCTGTGGTGTGAACATATATTCTTAAATTCACACAGATTAATTCCAGATCGTAAGTGGGTCAAATCTTTTTCTTCCTCACTCAATTCTGATACCGGTTGTAACTTTTTTGAAGGTGTGTAGGTTGTTTGGAAACAGTCAGATTTTTTAAATAACCCTACACTACAGGTTTGAATATCTGACATACTGATTTCACTTTTGGTCTGATTACTGTTCTGGTTACTCTTGTAGGATATTGGAAAAGAATCTCTGTAAACTAAGCAACAGTACTTACTGAGAGTTCGAATAAACTTAATAAAATACTATCCCAGCAATATTTAACACTATAATAATTTTTTACTTCAAAACACAGGAGTAACAATACAAAATCCAAGTGCACATTGTTACTCCAAGAAGACAAAAACTTATTTTCGGTGTCTAAGTCACTTGGCATTTTTTATTTTTAAAATATAATTAATATTATTTTAAAAATTAGATAACTATTAAACAGGTTAAAAAGCCAACATAATTTTTCTTTTATCTAATAGCCTATACAATTAAGAGTATTTTAAAACAAATTTGAGCTCTCTATCAGGTCTGAGACTCTAGATATTGCAGTTCTGGTAAAACTAAACATCCGTTAGCTAAAAAAAAATAAAAATAAAAAACTTATAAATTTTTTTTCATTTGGAAGAATTTAATATATCTTTATGGTAATTTTTTTTAACATTTAGATATAATACACAAACTTATTCCAAAAATTCATACTGATATCTTGAGTATTCTTTAATACACAAATTTTTTTAGTTGTGAGGACACGTTTAAGTTACAATTTCCGACTGCTGAAACAAAGCCAAATCTAAAAACCTTAAAAATTTATAAAAAAAACTATAAGAGATAGAGCAAAAAAATTTTACAAGTGCTTTCAGGATGATAAAAGAAGTAATTGTACCAAGTTTCATCAAAATCTGACATGGTTGGTGTCAAGGCCTGGATGTCTTGACATGGAATGACCCGTGAGCAAGATGTATGAGACAGGCGAAATACCCTCAGACTTCAAGAAGAATATAATAATTCCAATCCCAAAGAAAGCAGGCGTTGACAGATGTGAAAATTACCAAACTATCAGTTCAATAAGTCACAGCTGCAAAATATTAACGTGAATTATTTGCAGACGAATGGAAAAACTGGTAGAAGCCGACCTCGGGGAAGATCAGTTTGGATTCCGTAGAAATGTTGGAACACATGAGGCAAAACTGACCCTACGACTTATCTTAGAAGTTAGATTAAGGAAGGACAAACCTACGTTTCTAGCATTTGTAGACTTAGAGAGAGCTTTTGACAATGTTGACTGGAACACTCTCTTTCAAATTCTGAAGATGTCAGGGGAAAATACAGGGAGCGAAAGGCTATTTACAATTTGTACAGAAACCAGATGGCAATTATAAAGAGTCGAGGGACATGAAAGGCAAGCAGTGGTTGGGAAGGAAGTGAGACAGGGTTGTAGCCACTCCGCGATGTTATTCAATCTGTATATTGAGCAAGCAGTGAAGGAAACAAAAGAAAAATTCGGAGTAGGTATTAAAATCCATGGAGAAAATATAAAAACTTTGAGGTTCGCCGATGACATTGTAATTCTGTCAGAGACAGCAAAGGACTTGGAGGAGCAGTTGAACGGAATGGACAGTGTCATGAGAGGAAGGTATAAGATAAACATCAACAAAAGCAAAACGAGGATAATGGAATGCAGTCGAATTAAGTCAGGTGATGCTGAGGGAATTAGATTAGGAAATGAGACACTTAAAGTAGTAAAGGAGTTTTGCTATTTGGGGAGCAAAATAACTGATGATGGTAGAAGTAGAGAGGATATAAAAAGTAGACTGGCAATGGCAAGAAAAGCATTTCTGAAGAAGAGAAATTTGTTAAAATCGAGTATTGATTTAAGTATCAGGAAGTCGTTTCTGAAAGTATTTGTATGGAGCGTAGCCATGTATGGAAGTGAAACATGGACGATAACTAGTTTGGACAAGAAGAGAATAGAAGCTCTCAAAATGTGGTGCTACTGAAGAATGCTGAAGATTAGATGGGTAGATCATATAACTAATGAGGAGGTAGTGAATAGGGTTGGGGAGAAGAGAAGTTTGTGGCACAACTTAACTAGAAGAAGGGATCGGTTGGTAGGACATGTTCCGAGGCATCAAGGGATCACCAATTTAGTAATGGAGGGCAGCATGGAGGATAAAACTTGTAGAGGGAGACCAAGAGATGAATACACTAAACAGATTCAGAAGGATGTAGGCTGCAGTAGGTACTGGGAGATGAAGAAGCTTGCACAGGATGGAGTAGCATGGAGAACTGCATCAAACCAGTCTCAGGACTGAAGACCACAACAACAACAACAACAACAACATCTAACTTTAACCTATCCATTTTCCTTTTTAAATTTTCTAACCCACCTGCATGATTAAGGGAACTGGCATTCCACACTCTGATTCGTAGGACACAAGTTTTCTTTCTCCTGATAATGACATCCCCCTGAGTAGTCCCCGCCCAGAGATCCGAATGGGGGACTATTTTACCTCCAGAATATTTTACACAAGAGGACGCCATCGTCATGTAACCATACATAAAGCTGCCTCGGGAATAATTATGGCTGTAGTTTCCCATTGCTTTCAGCCGTTCGCAGTACCAGCACAGCAAGGCCGTTTTGGTTATTGTTACAAGAGCAGATCAGTCAATCATCCAGACTGTTGCCCCTGCAACTACTGAAAAGGCTGCTGCCCCTCTTCAGGAACCACACATTTGTCTGGCCTCTCAACAGATACCCCTCCGTTGTGATTGCACCTACGGTACGGCTATCCGTATCGCTGAGGCACGCAAGCCTCCCCACCAACGGCAAGGTCCATGGGTCATGGTTCATTTTGTGATATTGTACAATAATACACTGTATGTAATTATTTTGTATGAGGATTTTCGTATGGCCAGTTCACATAAGCAGAAATTCAAAAAGACATATGCACTGTAGTTTTGATAAGATTTCTTATGTTATATTTTTTGTGTTGATTTTAAACCTGATTTCTGGAGTCACTTTGGGTTACTGAATTGCCCAGTTAGCTATTTGCAATATCTATCTGGTCAATCCAATGAGGGAGTGATGTGACGAAGCCAGGTGGGATAATATTACTTCCCTCTTGTTTTGCCATCTGCCTCCTTAAACTTCATTTTTTCATTTTTAACTAATTAGCATTAACATATGTGAGTATAACCTGCATTTTCATAAAAGAGAAACGTAGGCCCTCAGTTTTAAAGAATATAACACCAGATCTAATTTTGTGCTTAGTTTTATGTATGTAATTGATTACCTAATTTACTTCGACTATTCCTAGTTAGTATCTTTCGTTATAGGGTGAAATCAGTAACTGTCTCATAACTTAAATTCTATTGTTGATATATACACAAATTTAAATTCTATACTAATTTTAAACATTTGGGGGAACAACTAATTGTAATCTTAAAGGATCTATTTGGCTCTATTCAAAAACATGTTAGCAAAGTCAGCCCTTAATTAATTCCAAAGTAATTAACAGTTTTGTTAGAAGTATTGTTTGTGTACTTATATTTGTTAATTTCATTACTTAAACAAATAATTTGGCTAATCCCTTGTAGTAGAGGAAACTGTTAAAAAGAACCAATTTTTCAATGTATTCAGTTAATTTAATGAGTTAAGTTTTAATTGTAATTTCTGTAAACTAAACTTCGAACAACATGTAGTTACAGTGCATATTATTGTGAGGATATATAAGGGCCTGATTTCTGGTCACGAGACAGTCAGTCCACAGTTGAGTTTCAAACGAAAAACCTGTGTTGATTAGAACAACAACAATTCTTCATCTTAACTGTGGAATAAGTGTTAAACAATTAGGCCACGTGTAAAAACAATGACAGTGTCTGCTCCATATGTACCTTTCCATTCTTCCAAGAACTATGAACCTTGTGGTTAGGTTATTACTGCTCACAGATGTTCAATAGCAAACTATTGTAGCAGTATGTGGATGTTTTCTTGCTAACTCTTAATGAGGCTTATGGAAAGTTAAACGATAGTGCACTGACCATATAACTGTGTAATATTGAGGGGGAAGGGGGGGGGGGGGGGGGGTGAACAGTGAATGTAAAAGACTATGAAACACAACTGTGCATCTGCCGGCTACATCATTTCCAGTACACAGTAGTTGCACAACCACAACACATTTTTAAGCCAGAGTAGCAATGCAGTACGTAGACACCGAGGATAACAAAGAAACGAAGCAGGTGAGTGTCGTCACAAGTTCTTACATTGATATCAACTGACTCGGATCTGGCCTTCACATTCGTGTTGTGCCTCTGGTTCTAGGTACTATTTGTTATCATTCTTACTGCTCACATATTGTGGCCTTCTCTTTGCTCATTTCAATGTGGTTTTCAGACTCTCTGGTCCCCCATAGATAGACCCACACATCGAGTCTCTTCCATGGTCCAGATCCCTGGCTTTCCTAGTGGAGCCACAACCAGCTAGATTAGTAACATTTGTGTTGTGCTGATGCAAAAGTGGCGACAGAGGACTTTGATGCATAACATGCAAGTTTAGGAAGCATATGCTAGGACAATTAGAAAGTGTTTAGCTGCTTGTAGTAGGTGCCAAAGCGTAAAAGGCTGCTATCAAAAACATAAAGGATATTTACAGTGTGTTACTCCGAAAAAGGCAGATGGAACTAGTGTGAATTACATGTTTGGGCAACTAACCAAAGCAAAAGTGGGTTACAGCTATACATTTGTCATGGTTGATTTATTTTCTAAGCTTATAAAGTTTCATCCCTTAAAGAAAGCACCAAGTAAGAAAATCATAGAGGTCATTCCATGCCAAGTGACCTAGATGTTGCCACATCATGGATTTTTATGAAATTTTGTATGAACAATCACACATGTTCCCAGCAAACATTGTTAAAATTTCATGATTATTAATTCAATATCTCCAGAGATATAGTCATTTGTTTGACCCCATAGCACAGCTATCAACAATACACCTTGAATTTTCAGAAAATTGTGAGACACAATATCTTCGGTAACATTTTTTTGGAAGAAACGAAACTAGAGCATCTTGTACAACTTTTTGCACCCTCTTAAGTGAAATAATAAAAAATGATTTCCTGAGCGATTTGCATGCGGATCATTTGAAGCAAGGTTAACAAAAATCGTAGACACTCAAAATAAAAACAAATGTGATGTTTAGCTTCTTACACCTCCAGAATTAATTACGGGATACACCTGAAACCTTGCACGTAATAACTTACCAATATAAGGTCTTACAATATAACATTTCATCTTCCTACTGCTCTCCAACAGTTTACAAACTGAGTCAAGTTGACGATTTTTCTAAAAATCTCACAATTGGTTGCTTCTGGCTCACTTTTAGAAAAAAAGTGTTTTCTGCAAATTCTTTTAAATCATTTTAATTAGAAACACCGTGTTCTAAACCATCTGAAAAGCTATATTTGGTTTTGCAATCCAAGCATATAAGGCCATAAAAAACGACGACATTGTGGAGGCGCATTGAAAATGGGTCCACATTCTGCTCGTATTCAAATTAAATATGACATCTTTTATTATGTTCTACAATTGTTAAGTACTCTCTGAGGAAGGCAATATAAAAGTCGTGATGTCTAGGAAATGAGATACAGGTCAAATAATTTGAGAAACTTCAAAACATTGGTGTCTTCTGTCATGATTCATTGTGACATATTTCAGTCTATTTTTTTGCTATAACTACAAAATCAAACTGGTTGTAAATTTCCCAATGTAATGTGCATTACCAAAGCAGTGGAGATCATGGTAGAAAAACTGTTGCATAACAGCTGCAGTACACATCATGTAAACAACCTGCAGGTTTTACACCACTGTCACATTGTGTAAATTTTGGTGAAGCTCACAGCAGTCTTCATGATACTTTCTGAAATGGATTTGTGTTATAGAGAATGATTAGTACATCTTTTTACTGTGTAATGCTATTGACATGCTAGTTTCTGGTCTAAGTTAACGCGCAGTAACACATAGTTTGCAGTTAATGTGGAACACTATTTTACACATGACAAATTATATAAATGTCTTGGTATGGCCCAGAGTGGCTCTGCCACTGCCAGTCCCGTTTAAAGTGAGAGAAAAAAAAAAAAACATCCCCATCACCATAAGGACCACCCTGACAGCTGTGCAACAGCCACCACAATTGAGTTTCTTTACCACAGATTCCTTAATCTGACAAGGGTTTCTTTACACAGGATCCCAAGTTGATGATACATTTCTATAAGTGTCAGAAGCTGAACCTAGAAGCGGTCTCTTTGAGAATCCTAAGCTTAGGTTTACTTCAAGCTACTTGAATTTTGTACAGGTATCACTAATTTGCTGTACAATGTCAAGAGGAAAACTATACTGCCGGCCAGATAATTTCATTGATGGGACTGCTTGGAAAGACAGAACCCAAAAAATTACACTTCTCAAATGTGATTACCTCAAATTATTAGATCCACAAAAAAGAGAAAATTATACTTTATACTTATACTTTATACTTATTCCATTTCATTTTTTTTTATAAAAAGTACCTTTTAGAGCTGAATGCTGTAGAGATGTCTAAGAAAACAAAAAAAGACTACTGTACTTACTTGCAGTTTTTGTGACTTAAGCTCATTTCCTAGTCATCAGGAGTTTCAACATTATTTTCCACAGAGGGTACTAAACAATAGTAGAACTTAATAAGAGATACCAGATACATCTTGAGTACCAGCGGAACGTGGGCACATTTTCAATGCACCTCCACCTTGTCTTTCCAGGGCCTTACGTGCTTGCATCGAAAAACCAAATACAGTTTTTTTTTTAATAGGTAATTTAGAACTTGGTCTTTCTAATGAAAATGATTTAAAAGAGTTTGCAGAAGACTGTTTTTTTGTAAAAGTGGATCAAATATAGCCATTTTTGACATTTTTGTAAAAATCATCAACTTTGCACTCAACTTGAAAACTATTGGAAAGTTGTATTGGTGATTTATTATGTATGAAGTTTCAAGTGTACCTTACAATTACTTCTGGATAAATAAGAAGCTAAATTTCACATTTTTTTTCGAGCACCTGTCCTTATGACCGACTTTGCTTTGAATAACCCATGTCTGTCAATCGCTTTTATCATTTTACTTAAGAGAGTGCAAAGAGTTGTACAAGATGACCTACTTTTGTTTCTGTCAAGAAAATATTACCAGAGATATTATGTCATAAAGTTGCCAAAAACTCACACATGCACTGTTGAGAGCTGCGCTATGGGGTCAAAAAATGACTATATTGCCTGAACTACTGAATTAATAATCCTGTTCATTGGGAACATGTGCAAATGTTCACACAAAATTTCAGCAAAATTCATTATGGCCATGTTGGAACAATTTCCAAAATTAGACAATTTGGTGTGAAATGGCCCATATCAAAGATCACTCAACAGTATTTTCAAAATGTATGTGTTCTTAAGGCAATACTTTCTGATAATGGGAGTCAACACACTTAAAAACATGAAAAAATTTTGTTGACAGTAATAGACTATAAAATGCACCTTTTTTTTAAAAAAAAAAAAAATTGCCTCAAAAATTCAGGTGCGTCTCATATCCAAAATTAACATAAAAATGTCCAGTATTTGATTTAAAATTCATGTTAGCTCCTAAAAATTGGTATATATTCGATGATGCTAGAAACCTATCTCTATCTGACAACACTGGATTCAACTGGCAGCAGTACTGCACCGATGGGCCGAACATGAGTTGCGGGGATTCACAAGCCTGCTAACATTCGTCTCCCTCCCACCCCCTCATCTCAAACTGAGATATATTTAGCCTATGATGCGTCATTGCAGTCTACGGTATTTGAACTGAAAGTGATTTCTGTTACAAGTAACAGTACAATATGTTTGTTTGTAGTTATTCTTGTAATGGCAAAAATTAAAGGCATTCATATGATGTGGGCTGTAAATGAAAATTAACAGCATATGGAGAAGCACATGGAAACAGAGGAGCTGAGCAGCATTTCAGCCCTCTACCAGCAGAAAAAAACATTTGTGACTGACGGGCAGCAAAAAGAAGAACTGAAAAATATGAGGAACACTAACTGTACAAATAAAGGACTGAATGCAAAATGGCCAAAACTAGGAGATTATATACTGAAACAGATTCTCAGACACAGTCAAAATGGCACTGGAATTAATATAAAAATGATTCAAATAAACGATCATAAGTTACTGCTACAGTGGAACTTGACAGACTTTAAAGGTGGAGTTGGTTTTTTGATTTTATCCATATTGGATGAGAGGTTGTGGTTGTGAATGTCAATGATAAAAAATATATCGGCTCAAACACTTGCTTATAGTGTAAAACACTAAGATTGACGCGTTTCGGAAGTCTAGCTTCCATCACCAGAACAAAAAAAAGTAAAAGAACCTGTTAAAACTCGCTAAAATGGAACTTGCACCAGGCACAATAAAACTGATAAGAAAATTAAAACATCGTGGCTACTTCCCTTGTTGCAGCCGTGGAGATGCACCTCGGAAGACACGGTTGCAACAAGGGAAGTAGCCACGATGTTTTAATTTTATTATCAGTTTTATTGTGCCTGGTGCATGTTCATTTTAGCGAGTTTTAACAGGTTCTTTTACTTTTTATTGTTCTGATGATGGAAGCTTGTCTTCCAAAATGCGTCAATCTTAGTGTTTTACACTATAAACAAGTGGTTGAGCCGATATATTTTTTAATGTGGAGTTGGTTGGTGTTACAGGTTTATCAAGCATCATGTACTTAGCATGCGACCCAAAACCAAAATATCTCAGAAATTCCACAAGAGTATGAAGAGAATAAATTATCTTTCCATCACTTAGTTATTCAACATCAAAGGCAAAGCAGTGTGGAACTAAGCCAAATGGCAAATATGGACGAAATTACTCTCACACTTGATGTGCCGAGTAACAGAAGTGTTGCCATGAAAGGTGCTAAAACTGTAACAATAAAAAAAAAGTGAACATGAAAAAAAGCACTACACTGTTGTCTTTTCATGTTGTGCTGACAGTACCAAACTTAATCCAATGATCATTTCCAAGTGTAAAACAATGCCACCATGTGTTACTGTTCACATATATGACAAGGGTTGGATGGATGAGGCGGGTATGAAATTACGGATTACCAGAGTGTAGGAGAGAGGAAAAGGTGCTTTATTGAAGAAGAGTTCTCTTCTTGTGCTAAATTAATTTAGTAGTCATTTGAAAAGTTCTGTGAATTTACTTCACAATTGCAACCTCTTGATATCTCAGAGGGTATACGACCTGGAATAACTGGAAGATCTGGGAAAAACCCGGGAATTTTTTCATCCAGGAGAAAACCGGGAAAAACATGGAAATTTTTTTTTTTTTTTTGTTTCAGTTTTCAGTTAAATTTTTATAATTTTGACTGGTAAGAAACAATATTCTAACAAAGGATATTACTGTACCCTTCTACTGCAGAATAATACTGCAGCAATACAGCATGAACAAGAGAAAAAAAATAATAAAATAAAACTTAAGTTGCAGAGGAAAAGTGCCATATACAACAACAAAACACAGTGCTCATACAAGCGTCTGCCAACAGCAAAATGTGTCAGAGGCTTTGGGAAGGCTATGCAATGCTTCATAACAACAAATTACCTCCGATGAGACTGACGTCACAACTGTTTACATTAGATTCGCTTGAGCAGTTGCAAGCAGGCTCATGCGTATGCGCAGTTGAGTCATCGATGTGTAGCACCTTTTTCCACTTCTGGCTACAGAACTGAGGCTGTTAGCTGTATAAGCAGTAGCAGAAAGATGCTACCTGGAAAAATTTTAATGGTGCACGCAAGCTGCCAAATTAACTGGGGGATTTTGAAACGCATCCCTGTTGATTTTTGAACATCTATGAACACATTCTAAGTTTATTTCTGAATGAATCATAAGTTGACTCTTGAATGCATGCATGTCTCTGACAGGGGAATCCCCATTGCATCTAGAAATAAACTTTCCTGCAGACAGAAGGGGATGGGCTACACGAGCTCAGCAGAATAAAGCCAAATGGGTGAATGTCAGTTGCTGTTTGTGTATGTGTTGACTGGGTTTGCAAATGATCAGCATTGTTATAATTACCAGCGAAGTCCAGAGATTCAGACTACCAGAGTGGGAATAAATGACTAACAGGAATAACAGATAAGAAAGATTGCATATTATCTTCTTTGTAAATAAAAAAAAGAAAGAAAGAAATTTTGAGAGAAAATTTTTGGCCAGACCACTACACCAGTAAGGGCCAGTTGTACAGACCTCGGTAACAGCCGCCCAAGTCACAATCTGGGAGTAGCATGGAAAACACGTTGTATGAACACCTAGTATCACCTAACCAGAGAATAAACACGGGATAACTAAACCGTTGACTATGGCAGGGTTATTGAAGTTAACCGGAGAATGAGTTTTGACACTGACAAGAATAGTTACAGAATTATTGATGACAAAATTGTTTCTTAGAATGAGACAGGAGAAGAAACAGTGACATCACACAAATTATGGAAGAATATGACGATTTCAAATTTGTATAAAAATTTCGTACTACTACTTTTTGATCTCATGCTTGAGAAGCTGGATAATATGAATGAAATGTGAAACTATTTCCTAACATAGAGCTTTTTGCTTGTAGTAGGCCTAACAGGTATTTGATATTGGTACTTTGTGAATTATATTCTATTGTGTTATAAAAATGACCATTTGTGCTAAAATAGCCATGTTTATTTGGTGTTTGTTACAATTTGCTGCAATAGGAGATTGGCCTATTTCATTTTATCTAACAGACAGTGACAAAATACACGTAATCAGATTGAGGAACAACATCAGTCTTGGGTACTGTTTTTATTAACAGCTTTTTCAGTATTAGACAACAACATTTCGTTTTTTCATGTAGCAAAACATTTGACGAACTTTGATGAGGTAATAGATTCTTTCCCAGAAAGGAAAACATGTTATGTAAAGCTGTAACAAGATTAGAGAGGAAACAAATGCTAGGACATAAGGACTGAAGAAATTTGTACTGTCTTGCTTGTCTCCTGGTTTTATGTATTCTGCATTTAATTTTATGTCACACAAAAAAGCAAGTTACTAGGTAATAGGCAACAAAGAGTGCAAATTTTCTGAAGATTTCTTGTTCTCCCAGTTACAAAGAATCCCATCGAATATTAATTGCAAGGTATTTTTAAAAAAAAAAGAGAGAGAGATAGGTGTGAGAGAGAGAGAGAGGGGGGGGGGGGCTGGATGTCAGGCTGGCCAACTGGGAGCAGGAGAGGCACCACTGCAGGACATTTTAATTTCCACTGTCCTGAATATAGTTTGATGGCATCCATTACAAAATATACATGTTTAATTCCACAGAGTGAAATACAGTGATGTGCGATAAAAGACTACTGTGTGAAGAAATATGGCACGGCACTTTGGCACACTTGAGACCAAATAACATCTCTTACATTTCTTTGAACACATATGTTTTATATATCACACTCGTCAGAAAGATGTGTGCAACAAAATGAAAATATTTTTGAAGAGTCGATTTTTTTAAATTTTTGGCTTCTTACCTCAAACGCTCTTAGGGGAGGGGAGGGCACCACTATCTAGTATTGCCATGGTACGGATGTATCGTTGATCTGGGGTTGATGCACAGAGTAGTCTGAGTTGTAGTGTAGTGGGAAGGTGGATAGTCTCCACGTGCCTCGTGTTTACGTTTAGTGATTTTGCTGTTTCTTCTTCATTTATTGCTCTCACGTCAAATGAAAACAAAACGGATTTATGTGGTTGGGACCTATCAAGTGAATTAAAATACATTCACATAATTTTGGAAGGCTAAAATATGTTATTAATTTCAGATTTTATTTACACCATCCTCACAGTCAAGCATTAATCACCTTGCAGAACAATGAAGTTATTTTTGTCAGTTTGCTAAAGAAATTTGGCTTTTATTAATCTTCTCCACTGAGGCAGTCAATTTTTTGAAATGAAGTGTTTAATTCCACACTATTGGCTAACTTCCACAGTTTGCTGCATACCAAAAGTGCATGTTTTCATCTTCTAGCATGTGTGGCCTTATGCCATAATAAAGAAGCAAACATAAGATAATAAAGTACTGGTTCTCCAAGAAAACTTACATCCAAATCTAGATACACGAATGTGAGCTTTAAGCCGAATTATGAATTGTGGTATGGTTCACGAAATTCCGTGAATGGCTGTTTGAAAAGTGTTACTTTCAAAGTAAATTTCCTTTTACACAAGATGAACTTTGTGCAAGAATGTACAATGAATTTCTTAAATCACAGAGTGTTTAACTCTCATTTATAAATCAACTTTTTGAGGACGACCATTATGAAAAATTTTGAGACCAGATCAGACATTTATGTCGTTATTAAAATTTTACTGGCATATTTGTATGAGGTATCTTAAAGTGTAACACACACAAAAAGATCAACATTATGTGTGAAAGCTTAGCTCCTCTTGTAGCTTATTAATCTTCGAGACCAACATTATATGTGAAAGCTTTGCTTTTCTTGTAGCTACACTGTGTATATTAACTTAAACTATTAACTTTTCATATATTTGTGTGTACGCGCTACATAAAAGTGATATTGCTATTGGCTGACTACATCACGTGTCCTATGTTCCAAATATCCGCTGTCAGCAGCTGGTGTCTCACGTGAATGAGCTAGGACTGGGTTACAAAAGCGCACCACGATCTCGATTTCAACGCTTCGGAAAGTAACATGCGGTGTTTGATGGAATTCGAATTTATACTTTCGTAATACAAAAATATGCAGCGTTCGTGTTGCTGCTCATCAAAGATATTTCCAAGACATATCTTTTTCTTTTTACGTTTTTGTTTTATTTTTTAATGAGTTTCGTTTTGTAAAGGGCGGGAAATTCTACAACGGTGTATAAAACCACAACCATTCAAAGGACTGATAAGTTTTACAGTTCCGAGGAAAAGTATACTGTCAGTTAACACGGAAAAAGTGTATTTTCACCCGGGAGAAAGTGTATTTTTAACCAGGAAATCCAGGAGAAATTAGGGAATTTTTTTTTTCTTGTCTGCATATACACCCTGTATCTCAAGAAATAAACTATTTGATGTGTATGTGAGAGGAATGGAACAAATGGATGATGGGTGAAACACAACATGAATTCACAATGAAGGGAGCTTTAAAACAACCTACAATCAAACAAGTGTGACTGTGGATAAAACAGTTGTGGTCTAGAGTGAGAGAATACATTATTCTTAAATCTTTCAAGAAGTGCGACAAAAATAACACTCTCGATGGCAATGAAGATCATCTTATATGTGAAGAGGACAAGAATGACAACGAAGAGGAAGAAGATAAAGAAAAACAAAGCTCAGATGACAATTTTAAAGGTCAGTTCAGTTTTATAAACTAAGACTTTTTTAAATCTGACTTTGCAAATCTAATAATAAAAATGGAAAAATGTTAAGTTTTTTTTAAAAAAATGCTTAAAAATTAAGATGTGTCTCATAGTCCGTAAAATACAGTACTAATTTTGGTTTATTCTCAGCCACAGAATCCTACTGAGAGATACATGAAAGGGACAGGCCACTTGTTTGGAACTTACTATAGTAGGGATCATTCAAACTGAATAGAATACATTAGTTGCTTTGAAGATGTCTTAAACAGTTTACAGTATTCAAATACTGGCTAGTCTCCATATGAAATACTTTATAATAAGAAACCTGCTAACGTAATCAATGAGTTAAGAGAATAACCAGTATACAAAAGCAATACTGCAGATGAGAGGGACGAAATATTTAGGAAAACTATGGAACAGCATCACAGTAGGAGCAAGCAGGGGCATGACAATACAGTTAAAGTGACACAGTTTAAAACCAATGATCTAGTCCTAGAAAAATGTTTTGTGAAATTGATAGCAATTAATAGAAAAATTAAATGATTTTTTTGACATTTACAATGGTCATTTCAGATAGTGGAAAACCGTCATCCAAATTCTTACATTTCAGAATATCCAAAACCAAAGAATATTTACAGACTACCAAAAGTTACACAGTTAAAACCTTACCAACAAGAAACAAAAACTAAGAACTGAAACATCACACCCAGTAGAAACCAAAAGTTTGTCCAATCTTTCATGAAATGTACAACTAATATTTTTAATATCTCTCAGTAGTCTCTATTGAGCATCACGGGTGCAGCGTCTGTCACGTGACATTTTCTTCTACTTTTCATATTTTTTATGACAAATTTTCTCATTCTAATTTAGTTGTTTGCCTTATGCAACGTCTTCAACTTAATGAATCTATCTTGAATATTCAATTGTGCACAAACCATAAAGAGTACCAAGTGGGATAAGGCAATATCTGTATAAGTTTAGAGAAGATGAGAATTTAATACATCTCCTCAGTCCATGTAGTTACACAGAGAAGTTCTTAATGAATTTTTATATCAATTAAGTGTAATTAAACATAACTGTCAAAAATTGGTCATTTTCGTTGTTATATATCAATTAAATGTTATTTACACTAATGTAGTAGTTACAATTAATGTACTGTTAGTTAGTTGGTTGGAGTAGTGCGCAAACAGCAAGAATTTTGAAAGTAACGCACCAAAAAATATTTACAACTTGAAACACCCACATGACACTGAAATTAGTTCTGATGTATTATGACTGTTAAAACATATCAGTCCAATGCATGGTATTTCACGTTACATTATATTTCACCTTTTATCAATTTAACATTATGTGAAGGTACTCTATATAGTTTTCTTACTGTTTATTGAATGATTTTCCCACGTTATGATTACCTCTGCACTTACTAACAATTGTTGTTGTTGTTGTTGTTGTTGTGGCCTTCAGTCCTGAGACTGGTTTGATGCAGCTCTCCATGCTACTCTATCCTGTGCAAGCTTCTTCATCTCTCAGTACCTACTGCAGCCTACATCCTTCTGAATCTGCTTAGTGTGTTCATCTCTTGGTCTCTCTCTACGATTTTTATCCTCCACGCTGCCCTCCAATACTAAATTGGTGATCCCTTGATGCCTCAGAACATGTCCTACCAACCGATCCCTTCTTCTAGTCAAGTTGTGCCACAAACTTCTCTTCTCCCCAATCCTATTCAATATTTCCTCATTAGTTATGTGATCTACCCATCTAATCTTCAGCATTCTTCTGTAACACCACATTTCAAAAGCTTCTATTCTCTTCTTGTCCAAACTATTTATCGTCCATGTTTCACTTCCATACATGGCTACACTCCATACAAATACTTTCAGGAACGACTTCCTGACACTTAAATCTATACTCGATGTTAACAAATTTCTCTTCTTCAGAAACGCTTTCCTTGCCATTGCCAGTCTGCATTTTATATCCTCTCTACTTCTACCATCATCAGTTATTTTGCTCCCCAAATAGCAAAATTCCTTTACTACTTTAAGTGTCTCATTTCCTAATCTAATTCCCTCAGCATCACCCGACTTAATTCGACTACATTGATCCTTGTTTTGCTTTTGTTGATGTTCATCTTATATCCTCCTTTCAAGACACTGTCCATTCCGTTCAACTGCTCTTCTAAGTCCTTTGCTGTCTCTGACAGAATTACAATGTCATCGGTGAACCTAAAAGTTTTTATTTCTCCTCCATGGATTTTAAAACCTACTCCGAATTTTTCTTTTGTTTCCTTCACTGCTTGCTCAATATACAGATTGAATAACATCGGGGAGAGACTACAACCCTGACGCACTCCCTTCCCAACCACTGCTTCCCTTTCATGCCCCTCGACTCTTGTAACTGCCATCTGGTTTCTGTACGAATTGTAAATAGCCTTTCACTCCCTGTATTTTACCCCTGCCACCTTCAGAATTTGAAAGAGCGTATTCCAGTCAACATTGTCAAAAGCTTTCTCTAAGTCTAACTAACAATTACAGATTTATATATGAATGGTTAGCAAACGTTTTCTAATAGTGAGGATAATGACACATGTACCAATTGCTGTATTAATTGTTGGTAGCAAGAGAATAGTGGGTGATTTGACTCTTTAAAGTTTCTATAAACCTTCATAATCCACATGCCATCATCAGCTTGTTCACTTATTAAAATTACACGCTAAATGAATTGCTGTATGATTTTTTTTTTTTTTTACACCAGAATCATTGTAATCCAATTGTTTGTGTGGATGGAACACAATTCACATTGTTATCTCTTACTTAAAGCGTTAACACATGAATACATCACTCCATTACTATTCTGCACTTTATAAATGCGAAAATACCACTTTTTATAAATATTGTGAATCTATAGATTAGAAGTATGACTACTAATCTAACCTGCACCAGAGGGTTGCAGTTCATACTGCATTAGGATATTAGTATTATTCATTCACACATATTGTGAAGCTATGGATTAGAGGTATGACTACCAATCTAACCTGCACCAGAAGGTCACAATTCGTACTGCAATGGCATATTACTATTATTCATTCCAGTCAATATAAATATCACTTACTCCTTTTTACCACATACTACTTGTTCAATGTGAATCAATGACTTAGATCATGTTGATACTAAACTGTCTACTCAAAGGTGTATGGGGATCGAAGTGAAATGTACAGTACGTAAAATGACTGGATAACTTAAACCATACCTGGTTATTACCCTTCAAGTCACTGATTCATTCAGAAAAGATTATTTTTTATTATGAACAGATTTCACATTTGATAAATTAACCTGCACAATGAAAATTGTAACATAATGTAAAGTCCGTTTATTATTCAAAACTATGTCACCCACTGGAGAAGTTGTATTACATACAGCACAGAGTGAGCAAGACTGACACATTGATTCACTGACCCTGAGACTGAAAATTATTGTACAGAATCTGACCAGAGATAAGCATTTTTAAAGTCCAACTACAATTACTTGACAGTTGACATTTGTCACTTGTCGCTACAGTGTTGCAACATCCACTATCAGCTACCGCTTGGTTATAAGTGACACACAAATACAAAAGGTCATTTTACAAATGCTGTTAATGTGTAGCACAGAGCAATGTTGGAAGCAGCCACCGCAGGCTATGATGGAAATCGGAGATGTTCTATCGACAGCTAATTTTAAGTAACCAGTGGCTGAACTACGACAGTCGACAGGTTTTGTAGCATTAAATTTAAACTCCTGTCCTAAGCAAACCACACCCTCATGATGTGCAATGTATCCAAGAAAATGGTGACCGACAATCTGCGGCAGAGCTAAAATCAAGATCACTTTGTTAACGGTGTTTAAGGCTAACCTCTATGAGCACACTCAAAACAGAAAAGTTTCATTATATATTTGTTTGCACAGCCATCTTATACAGTAAAATTTCAGTTTTAGTGGTACAAGCAAAGCATAATTTCTCACTGTCAATGGTTACCTGCAATTATCCTCACACTGGCTACACAGGATGCCATGTTACCAACTGATGAGCAATTGTGGTTGGCACGTGGTTGCAGATTACAGGCAATACAAGCAGATTCCAAACAAAAAAAGAATGATAGGAGGAAAAATAAGAGCAAGTAAAAAAGTCAATACAATGATGAAAATGGTGCAGTGAACTATTAGAAATAAAATAAAAATATTTTGTTGCATTTGATGAGATTCGAACCCTTGACCCTCTACATGTCAGGTTTATATGTTAACCACTATGCTATGCCATTATATGCTGTTGTGTTTATAGCTCTGGTGTACCAGTCGCAATGATTAATTGACAGCCGTAAAAAATTCAGCTTCACACAATGTCAAACAAAGCTTATCTACACAAGTAATTTCATCTTCATATAATTAAATGCATTGTTTGTTCTTCTATTTGATGTAAATTAGTAGCTCACTATTGGTTTACCTCTTACTAGAACAGACAATGAAAGGTCAATCTCCCCAGTATGGAGAATGGCTATGATGTGGGGTCCAAGTGGGACACAATTAAAAGAGCAGAGCAGGAGTGCCCCAGGGATCAGTGCTGGGGCCACTTCTGGTCCCTATTTATGTAAATGATACGCCTTCTAGTATTATCAGTGATTCTAAAATACTTCTGTTTATTGTTGGCACTAGCTTGGCAGTAAATGATGTTGTGTGCAACACTGGCACTGTTTCAAATAGGTGCAGCTCAGAACATAAACTCAAGCTAAATCACAGTAAGACTCAGATTTTACAGTTTCTAAAAAACAATTCAACAAAACCTAACATTCTGATTACACAGAATGGACATATAATTAGTGAGACTGAACAGTTCAAATTTCTAGATGTTCAGATAGACAGTAAACTGTTGTAGAAATCCCATGTACAGAATCACGTTCAAAGACTTGATGCTACCATTTTTACTATTACAGCATTATCAGAAATAAGTAATAGTTCAACATAAAAAATAGCCTACTTTGCTTATTTTCATTCACTTATGACGTATGGTAATATATTTCGAGGTAACTCTTCCCATTCTCAAAGGGTATGTTTGGATCATGGGCTCCACGTGATAGGCACTTACGAAATCTACACACAGTTCCCCAACGCTTCTGGAGAATGGATTTTGCTACAAACTGGAAAACTGTAGTTTACCTTTTCTCCAAAGATGAATTCTTTGGGACATATGCTTAGCAACGACGGCCCTGTCCCTATGGACAAGAACATCAAAACCATTGTCAACCTGCTGGTACCCTAGAATCTGAAGCAACTCTGGTCCTTTAGAAGAAAGACTTCATATCATGCCAAGTTCATTCCCAATGCCACACATATATGACATCCTCTTAACTGGCTTTGCTAAATAGGCATGTAACTTATATGGTCTGGGACTGTCAATGACGATTTTAGTCACCCAAGCAGTGTTTACACTCTGCTCTCTGTTTGGCTTCTTTTATGTTGGGTAAACTGTTAGCACTGGCCACAGATGCGTCCCAGTATGGTGCAATCCTGTCACATTGGAACACAGATGGCACCGAGTTGTCCATAATTTACACATCAAAAACACTTTCAATCTCCCAACATGAGTGGAAATGAGGTGCTCGCTATCGGTTTCAGCATTAAAAAGCTCCCTTTTTTAGCTTAGTTGTCCCTCCTCACCGACCGTAAGCCACTGGTTTCAATTATTTGTTCCTCATTCCAAGCTACCAAATGGAACTTGTAACAACATGGTTATACCAAGGCAGTACCATACACCTACTTGCTCACTTGAGAAACATAAAAGCACAGCAAAATTTTTATTTGTGAGTTTCTTAATTTCAATTTATAATGTGATGTAAGATATCCAAAGTATGCCCCAGTGTTCTGAGACTGTAACCATTAATGCCATCTGTTAATAGCATAAGAAACTGTAGGTATAAATACTGTCATTTTTGTCTGAACACTTTGATATATGTGGATAAATTATTTAGCGTAATAAATTATTTTAAAAGTTAACCTCTACTGAAAGAAACTATGTGAAGCATTTATTGTAATTATACGAGAGTTGTAGAAGTTAGGCTGAGTTTTTCTTTATCATAACAACTCTGAGAGCAGAAGTCTGTGGCAATTCAGTTCGTTGTTGCAATGGCGTGTGCAACTGTGAACGTTCTGTGATGACTGATGAAATATATAGACGAATATTTATAACATGGCTTTATATGGAGATATTATAAGAAGAGTTATGTAATAATTAACATAACATGGCGGTAAAAGGAATGAGGAAGGACACTGAAATTGTAATAATTAACATAGTACGGCTGTAAAACGAATGAGGAATGATATGGAAACCATTGATCCACCACTGAACAGCAATGTCACAACAACAATCCAGCTAAGTGATAATTAGTTTTAAACTGCAGTTTCTCACTACAAGTTTACTTTCACACTCTGAGACTATAAAACCAGCATAAACAATCGACTTCTTTTCTCAACTATTTTCACAACTTTTCATTACAAATTATTCATTACAAATTATTTTGGCATTTGTGTAAACAGTTTTATCACAACCATGCATTTGCAGCCATTGCAGTAAATCATTCAATTTAGTAATTGCACTGCAGTGTTACACATTTTTAGCTACTCCATATCAACCTTCTATCTGTCATGGCAGTTTTGTTCCATTCTAATTACCAACTATCAGTAAGTGACCATAAAAATAGAATACTTTTACCATGCATACTGAAATTTAGTTATAACTCTGTGTCGGTAGTCGGATGTCTTCAAAGTCATAATTACAATAAATTAACTTTTTTTTTTCAGTAAATCCCAATGGCCACATCATAAACTGCCCAATGATTGCGGAGGTGGGCATGCTTTCTTAGTAACTATTGCTATGATGTTCTTTATCAATCCACTGCCCAGCATGCTAATACGGACGCACTTTCACAGCTGCCACTGAGACATGATCCAGAGTTTGAACGACAGAAGACTCTTGTTTAGGCACTCCACGTTGCACTCATCTCCAGGCCAGCTGGGCAACAGGGCTGGTCAGGCATTTTCCTGGTAGGAAGCCCCACTGCTGTCTCCGCCGTATTCTCCACCATCATCCTTTCGTCCAAGACTCCAGCTGCGGAGCCCATGGAATTGGAACCAGTGCCTACCTTTGCTCATTCACCCACTGATGAGTCCTGGCCCCTACTCATGCAGGTGGACCAGCCGTTAAACCAGCTTCCACAATCTTCCATTGCTCCATTGGAGACAGCTGCATTGGCATTGTCTAGTTTGGGGTAGATCCACTGCTGGAGAATCTTGTGTTCTCTCCACTTTTGCAGTGGAGGTTGCAACTCAAACCTGATCACTTTCAGCCCTATGTGGTCTTTTCAGGGCAAAGGGATTTAGTATCAGCACCAGCAGACAGTGACATGGATGCAGTTGAGCTGAAATAGATCTCATAGCACAGTAATGCAATAACTTGCAACAGACAGCATACATGAAGCACTGTATGGGCAGAACCAATGACCCAAGTGTTTACTTGTCAGTGCCAAGGGGCCAAGCCCCTCAGTTCTTACTCTGAAAGTGACCAACTAGGACTTGGCTTTCACATTTTTGCAGTAATTTGGTTCCACATTCTAGTTGTCATTCGCATTGGTCATGTATTGTGCCTTTCTGTGCGCTCATCTTTATGCAGCGTACATATTTTATGCTCCCTGCAGACTGACCAGCATTTCAAGTCATTTTTCTTTTCTGTGGTCCATGTTTTCCTCTTCCTGGGTCCAACTCCCTAGCTTCCATAGCCAAGTTGCCTCTAGCTAGATCAGTTACATTTTTGACAACAGGATGGTTTGCAGCGTTGTCAAGCCAGTGCAGATACAAAAGATTGCAGAGAAAAGAAGTCTTTATCCCTGTGTACCTACAGTTTGAATGTGCTTGCTGAATTCATAAACTCTCCTTCACTGATACTTATATATATTTCTTGAAATCAATTTTCCTGATCTTGAGGCTATTGTTTGAATACTCGGCCACACTATTAAGAAGAGCTGTATTCTAATACTATGCACTCATCATGTCCAAGTACTCAATATGTTTGCAGAATTAACCTTCTGGTCCCATGAGCCAGTGCTTACAAATACATAACACATCTGGATTAACTTCTTCAGTGAACAATGATAAAATATCAAGTTTTTATCTGACACAAGGAACATTTACATTATGTATAGCTATGAATGCTTTTAATTTAGTATCTTCTCCCACTTTTATATACACAGGTTTTTCATTGTCTTTTATTAGTGGGAGAGCTTCTAACGCTTTGGACAACTTAAAGTGGTGAAGTATATGTGTACACTCCCACTTCTTTAACGTTACAACTTACTTGAGATTGTCAGCCGACTTTCCCTGCTAGTTAGCAGTATATTTGCTAGGAGCAGGAATTTCTCAAGACTCTTTCTACTTATAAAAATAAGCAGACGTACGCAGTTTCTTTCGCTTCACTCAATAACGTACATTTGAACATCAAACTTTTACAAATCTAAGTCTCCACATAAACAAATACTATCAAGTAAGTCTCTTCACGTCTCCAAAGTTTAGAAACAAAGTAGATTTACATATAAGGTAAGGTTGGCTTGATAACGTTGTCCTTTCTTAATAAGAATCTCAATAGACATCTTATCCTCTTCATGCCAAAAGGAACATTAATTAAAAGTCTTTCTCCAACTCCATTGTTTTTTTTGCCACTACAATCGTCAAAGTTACAGAACAGCACTGAATACTTAAACATTCCTTGGTCTTTCACTATGGCTTCCATGACGCGACTGGCAAACACCTATCGGTGCTGTTCGACCACCACGTCTACAGTTGTCTCACGATAAACTTCAAACTTGCTCACACAGACAGGTGATGCGCAGTAAATAGGTTATCTGACACTTATGTTTAAAATATCATGTGTTCGAGACGGTAGTAGGCCGAGTGGTTCTAGAATTTACGCAGAAATTCTTGAAACACTACATACCCCCTCTCCTCAGATCGAACACGCAATATTTTATACATAATCATTACGTATATTAATATCATACATAATAACAATTCAAATTTTTAAAGTATTCATCTATTACATAGGTCTCTATAGATTTTTTTTTCTCTTCACCCATAAATCTTTGTACTCTATAGAGCAAGCTTCCGATGTGTTGCCTTTCTACTGATTCCTTACTCTACTTTTTTTTATTTTTTATTTTTTTTTTTTTAAGAACCTAAGCATTTATTTATGATTTCTGTCGGCATTATTACTAATTAGGAACTGTGGGGACTCTTTCTTTAACTCCAATTGCAAACTTCAGGTGTTCATGACACCTGAGTACTTTATTCTTTATTCTAATTCTTTGTACTATTTCTTTAGTGAGTAATAGTCTCATTATTTATAGACCGTAGTTTGGTGGAACTCTGGGCAAAATAAAAGTGTTCCTTTTGACAGTTGTAAACTTACCTAAAACATGATAATGTTAGTGTTACATAGAATTCAAACTTACCAGAACAATCTTATAAAACATGTGACTTCTGTCATGATACTGACCCCTCCTGCTAGGATCAGTACCTATACCTTACTTGTGGGTTGACAATATAAGTGCACTTCCTCTTTCCGTTCTGGCAGGTATGCCCCATTATAAAACCTCCCTATTTCTTAGGCCACAGGTCGTCCTATCTCCATGTAGGTACGCCTGCCCTTTATATTCAGTAAATTCCAGTAAATGCCAGGTGCACCCCCCCCCCCCCCCCTTATCCTTTCTGAGTAGGCCTCATGATTCATTACCCACCAGTATACATTCCTATGTACACTATAATTAAATATTTTCCGGTAAAGCTACAAATCTATTCTACACTTCGCATTCACTTCTTAATACCTCATAAACTCCCTAAACTTCTCCTCTACTCATCAACTTCTATACCTGTAATAGATACCATGTCTGGATGTACTATTCAGGAGATAATATGTTTACTTAGGCTATACGAGTCTCACTACCCTACCATTCTTTAGCTTATGTTCTCTTTCATTACCCATGCCTCCTTGTAGAATCATCATAGTTCATATATAGTTTTTATACAAATAAGCCCTGTAGAACCGTCATAATAAAAAAACAATGTGTGCATATTTCCTGATGTACACATATCTTCCCCCTACAACACTTAGCAATTCTCACATTGCATCAGGTTTCTAATCGGTAACTTTAATGTTTGTGTATAAGCGTATCTTTGTGTGGATGCGGATGTGTGTTTGTGCAACTGATTCTCTGGGCTATAAGATGTAGGTTACTGGAAACCATGGAAAATAGGAAGGACTTCTGCGACAGAAGTATGTGAATATGAAAAGAGGGAAAAAAATAGATGGGTCCTCAAATGAGAAGTAAGAAAGGAAACAAATAGAAGTGTTTGCTAAGATCGAAGAAGAGAAAGAAGATAGCCTCAAAGACAGGAAACCCTTCCCATGCCCCTTCCCCAGGATCCCTACCCCGCAGGTACTTGAGTGAGAAGCTGGAGGAGGTTTGGTGTTAAATCGTCTCCTACAGAACGGACATTACCACCTTCACCCTTGAGGTCCCCGAAGGAAATCTTACCAACCCTATTGAAATGGCAAGTGATGAAGAATCAGTCACACTTGATCACGAGGGTTGTTTGAAAAGTGTGGTGTATGTTTTGTGTTAGTCATGATTTGTGTGTTCTCGTAAACCATGGTGTTATCCACAATACCCACCCCTTTCAAACTGATACAAACCCTCCCATCTACATCACATCTCATAAAAGGTATAAAATATTTTGTACAAAGTAGAAAATTATATGCTATAGTATCATCATTATTTAATTACTCGTCCAATATTATATGTTCAGCTAACATAATATTAGCTTCCGTTCATTAAGACAATTATGCATTAGGAAATATAAATTTGAATTCTGGCCCGACTATGGCGGTACATCTGTCAAAGAATAATGTAGTTGCCCTAAGGCCACCTCAGCAAGGACGGAAACCTTGTGTAGAGCAAAAACGGCAAAAGTTGGCTTGACTATATTACACTCAGTCTGAGAATAGTATTCCCATGGCCGAGGGAGATAAGAACTGACCAGGCACATAATATACTCTGTCCCAAGCCTGTGCCAAATGACTGTGATCACAGACAACATGTGTATAAATTTCCGCCTCGTGCTGCAGCCGAGCAAAGTCGGGACATCTAACTGACTGGAACAAGAAAATCTCTTACCAGGAGCAGTTCTCGCTGGCATGGTTCTTTCCCGTACTTCTAAGTGAGGGATGATAGAATAGTTTAAGAGTTTGGGGAATTCAGTGCAGGAAAATTATTACACAAGAAACAACGAAAACAACTTGGGACCCGACGGCCGTCACTCCGCCCGTTAACTAAGAATGTTAATGTGGGGGAGATACAACTCTACGTCTTTCACATTGTACTTTCCCTTTTCTGATCCAGTTGTTGGATCCACTAAAAATAATGTCTTGGTATGGATTACCGTTTGTACTCGGCATGGTCCTTCACATTTTTGGAAAAACTTCTGTGTTTCTTTCTTCATGGCAGCGCTTTGAAGATGTTGCTTTATAAGAACTAGGTCATCGACCTTGTACTGAGGTTCTAAAGCTTTCTCATTATGCTTACTCAAGCTTTATTGGGCCTTCTCAACTAAATTCTTAGAAACGATTTCCTGCTTCCATTCGTAATCTACAGTAGGATGTTCAGGCCAATTAAAACATTTAATTTAGAGGTTCTCCTACAACAGGTTTGCCTACTACTTCTAAAGGTGTTAACCCTGTTGGCAAGTGTGGTAATTCATGTATAATAAGTTCAAAGTCTTTCATTTTCGTTGCCCATAAATTGTGTTTTTCATGGCAGTAGGTTTGGCATAATTTCCCAATTTCTTTCATAACTCTTTCACACCCCCAACCCCCCCCCCCCCCCCCCTCCATCCCATGAACCATGGACCTTGCCGCTGGTGGGGAGGCTTGCGTGCCTCAGCGCAATACAGATGGCCGTACCGTATGTGCAACCACAACGGAGGGGTACCTGTCTGCTGAGAGGCCAGACAAACGTATGGTTCCTGAAGAGGGGCAGCAGTCTTTTCAGTAGTTGCAGGAGCAACAGTCCGGATGATTGACTGATCTGGCCTTGTAACACTAACTAAAACGGCCTAGCTGTGCTGGTACTGCAAACGGCTGAAAGCAAGGGAAAACTACAGACATAATTTTTCCCGAGGGCATGCGGTTTTACTGTATGTAGCATGGAGGGCTGCAACAAACCAGTCTCAGGACTGAAGACCACAACAACGACAACTCTTTCACATGGATTCGAGGACGGGTTATAGTTGGACATTAATACTTGACAAATACCTTCCTAAGCTAGCGATCACAGGCCCTGCAGACCACAAGCTGCTTCCACAAACTGCCTCCATTCCTTCCTGTTTTGTGCCCGGTTCCTCCAAGTGTCTTAAATTCCAGGGCTGCTAGGTCCTTTGCCAGGTCATCCATCCAGTGCTGCCTTGGTCATCCAATGGGGTGTTTGGTGTTTGGTTTCCCCACTAGTGCCATCTTTGGCTGTCTTCCATCTGGCCTACAGGCTACATGGCCCACCCATTGTATTCTTTTGCTCTTTACCTTCTTTATCTCACGAAATTCTACCTGCTTTTCTCTCTTCCTAATTGCATGAACTCTGTTTTGTCTCGATTCACTTTGAGCCCTACCTTTTGTGCGTAACTGTCCATTTTCTGGTACATTTCTTTCAACTCGTGCTTTGATTCACTTAGTAGTACTATGTCATCTGCATATGTGAGACAACTGAAGTTACTGCCCATCTCTACTCGAGCCCACTCCTGTTGCCTACACTCTTTTACTACTTTCTCTAAGATGACATTTAACAGAACACATGAGAGAGCATCCCCTTGTTTGAGGCCTGTCTCAATCTCGAATGTTCCTGAAGTGGCTTGATTGGATATAGTTTAACATATTTTGACCAACACTCTACAATAACCAAAATGTATGACCTTCCTTCCTTTCCTTTTGGAATTGGTCCACAAAAATCTGCTGCTGTGAGATCATGTAACGACTAGGGATAATCAGATACATTTTGTATTTCACATGAGTATTACTCCTTTCACCTTCTGAAATATCTCACAGTCTCTAATTAAAGAGGCTACTTTATGACCTAGCTTCTTAAAAAAGGAAAACCTATTCATATGAGCTATACACTTACTTATTCCAAAGTGTTCATATCCTGTATGAATATACCACACTAGTGTGTCTTCCATTACCTTCGGAATGCACAAGCGCCAACGTTGCGATGTTACACTGTTTCTCCAAAACAAATTATTACCCATATTTTTCCATTTTCCCATTTGATTAGGAGGGAAGGAATTTCGGATACACATAGAAAACATTTCTGTAAAATAGGGATCATGATGGATATTTTCCATTATTCTTTGAGCCATCTCTTGTACTCTGATGTTCGGATATTCTAATGACATAAAATTAATTGCAAATATAGCACTGGGTCCTTTTGTAGGTTTTAATTCTTCCATGCCTATGGGTAATCTAGACAAAGCGTCCGGTACAATATTCTCAGAACCTTTTACATGTTGTATCCTAATATCATATTCTTGCAGGAAAAGCATCCGGTGCGTTAACCTACTATGTAATAAATGACTACTCATTAGAAAAGATAAAGCTTGATGGTCGGTATAAATGTGGATTTCTGCCCCCCATATTAGTGTCTGAAATTTTTGGATACTCCATACAATTGTCAACAGTTCTTTTTCAGTAGCTGTGTAATTCAATTCATGCTTATTTAGACTACAGATAGCAAAAGCTATGGTTCAGTGTTCTACATTATTTAGATCCCACTCTCCTTAGAAAAGTTCTGCAGCAATACCGTAATCAGGTGCATCTGTTGAAATTTTAAATGGTTCGCCCATAACCGGATGGTGTAATATCGGCGATTCAACAAGTGCTCTTTTGACGTTTCCAAACACATCATTTGCCTCTTGATCCCAAACCCTTCCTTAATAAACGTAAAATTTTTGGGTCATTCAGTTCTTGCCCTCATATATACCATCAATAGTATCCAGCCATTCCTATAAATCCCTTCAGCTGTCTTAAGTTTCTAGAATGTGGACATCCTTTAATAGCTTTGATGTGTTCAGGGTCCGGTCTAATTCCCTGCACTCCTACAATATGCCCAAAAAACTTAAGCTCTTGATGCGCAAAATATGATTTAGATAGCTTCACGATAATACCTCTCTCTTTAAATCTTTTCAGGGTCTGGTTATCACTGTTAGCATTCAACCGCGATTCTTATATGAAATTTCATGACATAGACTTTACAACCTGATGATGAGAGCATTGTCTCTTGAAACGTGTTGTTAAAATATACGTATAAGAATCGCGGTTGAATGCTAACAGTGATAACCAGTATAACGACAACTGCTACCTCGACTCCATAATGGATTATATTAAATTTTCAGGGTCTTACGCAATGTTAGACAATGTTCTTCCCAAGAAGCTGATATTATCAGGATATCATCTACATATATTATTAAATCCTTCAATAGATCTCTCCCTAATGCTTCATCCAGTGCACGTATAAATATCGATACAGAAATATTAAGTCGAAAAGGCAATACACTGTTTTGGATGTAACCTAATTTACCAATATCCCGCAGTCAGATACATCATGCTAAAAAACCTTGCGTTCTCAAATTTGGATAACAATTCGTCAATGTTAATGGGTCTGTCTCTTTCTGTCTCTATATGCTTATTCAATGTCCATGCTTCTAACACTAATCGTACTCCACCTGTAGCTTTTTTCACCATGACCAAAGAGTTATTCATGACACTGGAGCTACGTTCTATTATATTGTTATCAATCATTTTGTTGATTTCCTCCCTAACTGCTTCTTTCAAACTTACCAGTATTGGATACAGCTTACAGAAGAATGGAGTGTCATCTTTGATTTTACACTTACATATGTAGTCGCTGAGATTACCTGGACGATAGGAAAACACTACTTCATATTCCACTAGGATTTTATATAAATCTTGTTTTTGCTCACTAGTTCATATTATAGACTCGTTTACTTTGTCTTGTATGTCAGCTTGATGTGATACATGACCTACACTATCGATCTCTGGTGACAATTGTGCAGTAGCTATTAATTGCAGACACTGCCACTCAGTTGTTTGTTTACCAATGTAGCAGTCTTGTCACAAACAGTATCCAGTATCTACTGTCCCCTTTTCCAAAACATATAAGATTTTCCTCAAAGTTTAAGATGCCTTAAATCCTAATAACCAATCTAAACCAAATAAAACATCTCTATTTAAATTTTCTACTATCAACAGTGTTTGACGAAATAATATCTTTCCAATGCTGCAATTCACTTGTGTTTCGTGTTTCACAACCTTACTTTTTGTTCCTGTTATACTGACTATGTAAACTCCAGTTACTGGTAACAGCAGTAAGTGTTGTTTAGTCTTTAATGAGTTAAAGTGTACGCTGGATATGAGTGATACTTCGCTCCCTGTGTCTATAAATATGTTAACTTCAAAAGTCTCCACGGTCCCTGCTATTATAGGTTGTGGATTGTTGATAACTAAGTTTTGTTCTTCCAGCAGTAACCATTCTTTGTCGGTATTTTGTGCATGAAATTAACATACTTATCATTAATTAGGCCTCCTAGTGTATCTCTATAACTTGGGCCCCGACCCTGGATCCAGATCGCACCACGTTTTCCTCATTATCAGTAATCACATGTTGGTTACCGAATCAAGATACTACATTACCACTCTGTGTTCTACTACTACTCGGTACATATTCCTGCAAAGTTATGGATCTAAAGTCGAAGGTGGATGTTTCTTTTGATAATTGTCATTACCATTTTTTCTGTTGCATTGGTGTACTCTAGCTAGGTTAGCCTCACGTTTTCTAAAATAAATTACCACTACTCCTTTTGTAGTTCAGATTTTCCCCTTGATGTAGAATTTCATTACGGTATTTATTTATTGCATCTAGAGTGTCAACAAAAGATAACAATTCTTCAACCATTTTCCAGCCACTACACAAGATGTCTTTCCTTGCACAGATGGGTAAACGTCTAATTAAAATTCTAACCAATCCCTCTTCCTCCATTGGTTTATCCAAATACTTCACCTGTGTTAAATGCCAGTCGACATATTTTCTCATAGTACCCCACATATTATTACAATATTTTGGGTCCCAAAAATCTGATATTAACTTCTCTAGTGCACTAGCCGAACAGTATCTCTCTTTAAATTTCCTCTGGAAGTCTTCCCAAGAAGAAAAGTTCTCAATATTTACAGTACCCCATTCTGAGGCTTCCCCTAAAAGGTACCCCACAGTAAATTCAATTTTCTTAGAATCTTCCCAGTTCTTTGGCAAAGCTTGATTGAATCTTTTCAAAAAATGAGTTGGATGTACATCCCCGTCCGGCTTAAATGTAGGGAATTGTCTCGATAACCCCAAATTCGCTCCCCGTTGTAAATCAGTAACTACTTCACTAGTTAACACAACATTAGGTGAAGTTGTCCGTTTTTCCACTTTGTCCTGGAGAAGTTTGAATTCTTCCCACAAGTCATCTATAACTTTTTGGGTATCTGAAAGTTCAGAAGGAACAGTAGGCGATACATCCTCGAAGGCAACTCTCGCGGCAACTTTTCGATCTACCATTTACTCCACCTGTTCCTCCAAACTACTTACATTTATAATGTCTGAGTTCACTAGTTGCTCTTTGAAGTTTCTTTCTACATTATCTACTCATGTATTAGTGCCTGTAATTTGTGATTGGATTATTGGCATTAACTTATCTTGCTTGTTGACGCACTCTTCTAAAGTATGCAACCTGTGCTTAACAGTATCAAACTTAACATTACATACATTTTCAAATGATCCTAACTATTAATTATTTTCGGATTCAACCATATTACATCTTTCCTCAACATCAAATTCTAATTTCTTTGTCAAACCCTGGATTTGATCATTCTGTTTCTAACTAAAGTCAGTGACCAGTTGATTTACATGGAGGTTTAAATAGTTATTTACTTCATTCTTTAATTGTAATTTCCAATCCACTACTTTAGTATTTAAATTGTCAAATTCGGTCTTTAAAGCTCCCATGCTTTCGCATAAACTACTAAATTCTTTGCTTTGCCATTCTACTTTGGCATTTAGCAAATTTAACTGAGAATTTACTGAGCCTAGTTCTTTCTTTAGAGTTTCACTCTGAGCATTAGAAGCTTCATTTAGTTCCTTTCTTAAAGCCACTGAATCTGCACTCTGTGTATCTAATTTAGCATTTTGAACTTTGATTAGGTTTTCTAACTCAGACCAGTCTGGCATTTCTCTACTGACTCTCAAAGTCAGCTGGTTCTTGAGTTTTTTTTCCCATTTGTCCTAAGTTATCCATATTCTTATTAACTTTAGACCTAATAATCTTTTTTAAAAAATTCAACTCTGAGTAGAATAACTACAGTAATATTGTTCACTTAACAGTTCTTACCAGTTTGTACCAAAACAATGAAGTTCTGTTTTACGCTCATCCCGCATAGAGTTTAGGCTGTGTCAGAAAGCAGATGTGTAGCCAGCACCGGTGAACAGCAACTGGTGCTGGTGGCGTCATTTGTTGGTTTCTACGTAGGCGTCGGTGAGCAGATGTGGAAGCAGGTCAGCACCGGAGGACAGCAACTGGTGCTGGCAGCATTGGATGCTGGTTTCTGTGTCTGCGTACCCATGATGTGTGAGAGCTGTATACTCCCCACACCAGATCTTCTTAGTCGAATTGTTCTCGATGTATCTCTTCTTAGTCTAATACGTTGAGATCTCTCTGTCCTTTTAACGTTATTACTTTCTTACATCTTCCCTTTCTTTGCATTTACTAATTTTCACCATTTGAATTTTTAGGCAGAATCCAATTCCGTGAAACGGTTCTTTTGTCTTGTTATGCTCGGTTGCTATGGCAACACATATCTTGTTATCTGTTTTCGTCTCAAAATTCCTGTTTTCTTCCGTCCTTTGACACAGGTCGCCACATTCTAACACTTCGGATGACTTAAAGTGGTGAAGTATGTGCGTCAACTGTCTAATGATATGACTTCCTTGAGACTGTCAGCCGACTTTCCTTGCTGGTTAGCTTGCTGCTCTAACCTCCTTTTCTCTTCTTCTCCGAAGTATATTTGCTAGGAGCAGGAATTTCTCAAGACTCTTTCTACTTATAAAAATAAGCAGGTGTAAGCAGTTTCTTTCACTTCACTCAACAACGTACATTTGAACATCAAACTTTTACAGATCTCAGTCTCCACATAAACAAATACTATCAAGTAAGTCCCTTCGTGTCTATAAAGTTTAGAAACAAAGTAGTTTTACATATAAGGTAAGGTTGGCTTGATAACCTTGTCCTTTCTTAATATGAATCTCAATACACGTCTTATCTTCTCCATGTCCAAAATGAACATTAATTAAAAGCCTTTTTTCAACTCCATTGTTCTTTTGTCACTACAATCACCAAAGTTACAGGACAGTACTGAATACTTAAACATTCCTTGTTCTTTCACTATGGTTCCCATGGTGCGACCGGCAAACACTTATCTGTGCCGTTCGACCGCCGCGCCTACAGTTTTCTCACGATAAACTTCAAACCTGCACACACAGACAGGTGCTGCGCAGTAAATAGGCTCTCTCACACTTATATTTAAAATACTGTGTGTTCAAGATGGTGGTAGGCCGAGTGGTTCTCAAATTAACATGGAAGTTCTCGAAACACTACAAGCTATGTTCAAGGAACAGTGGAAATCTTCTCAAATAAAGAACATAGAACCACAACAGTTTTCATCAGCCATGTTATATGGATAATTTTTTGTCCTTTTAGGTCAAAGTTAATATCAAAACTTCCTGGCAGATTAAAACTGTGTGAGTGACTGGGAATAAAATCCAGAACATACTCTTTTACAAGCCAAGAACTTTCTGACTGAACTATCCAGCCACAATTCACAACTCACCCTGACAGTTTCAGCTATATTGTAGTTGTCTGGGACACTGTAGCTGTGCAGGTGTATGTGTGTGTTTCATTTTATACTAGTTAGTTCTGAAGAAGGGCATCGTCCAAAATCTTAGCAACATTTTCAGTCACATACAGCATCTGTTCCTATTGACCACTCAACAGCTAAACTGTAAGGTGAACTGTTAACTTTATTGCTTCCATTATTTCCAGTCCACCAAGGACATTCCATTACCATACAGTATCTAGTTTTTGTTAAATTTGTTTGTTTGTTAATGCTGGTAAGTTCTTTCCCTAATTACTAATGTATTTACTTCATCTTGCTTCCTTTCATGTCTTACAGCACCCATTATAATGAATGTTTACTGCCAGACTGAGGCTGAGGACCAACTGGAACACCCAGCTTAGTGTGCTGCTGCACACTACTATGTAATTGAGTGAAATGGCTCCTTTGAAACCAGTGCCACTTAAATTTTTCTTAACATCAACTTTTCTGAATTATCCACATGGAAACTCTCCCTGCAACACTCTTTGATGCACTGCTAACCGAAATCACCTTCCCCTGAACCCTTCCCTATTCTGTAACCAACTCACTGCACCTTCCTGCCTATATTAGCCTCTCACTTTTCTAATCTATTCTAGCTCACTCACTGGAATCTTTTCTTACCTCTTTATCTTTTTCTCTTTATCCTCCACATTTCCCCTGAATTCACCTATTTCTTTTGTGTTCTTTGTAGTGGCACCCTGCCTTGTCCTTCAATGCACTTAACTGTTCTACCCCAGCACTGTTCTGGCATAAAGTCAAGCGCCAGAACGCCATTCGGAAACAAAAGAGCAGAGAGGGCTGTGAAGAAGATGCCAGCCAATTGCACGCTAACCGACCCCTCTCCATGATGACAATGCAATGGCAGCAACCTCAATGCGAAGAGGACATAAGTTCTGTGCCAACTCATCGTGGCCCACTTCTACAGCAGCAACAAGATTAGGCACCTGAAGACCAGTGACTCAGGAATTGTATATACTGAAGAGATTTCTTATTTGCATGTCGCCCTTTGCTTGCGACACTTGTGTGTTATTGTCAAAGTTAAGTATTGTCATTGTTCATTTCATAATAAAACTCATTAATACGATTTGTTTGAATGTTGTCTATCAATCTGAGATGGCAGGCTTCCTAGACCCCACATATTTGACGTCAAGGCAGGATTCAACAAGAACTGTGTTTCCTGTGAAAAAATGAGCAATTTTCCTTCCTTTCAATGCATTTGACCTTTTTTCTGTCCTCCAGCATTTGGTGAGTAGCAGTTCATCCTCACATACAATTACGAGCAGTTAAATTATAAGTAGCTGTTGTATTAGATAGAAAGTTATCTTCTCGCCGCAGCAAATGAAATTACCTAGTTCAATTTGTCACCTGGGTGGAATGTCATCCTCCCTATGATAGTCAACAAGAGGACAAAAACAATGCCTTATACTATCACATATCATCATAACCAGATTATGTGTGCCGGATTCGTAGAACATTCAATCTTCAACAGTTGACATTGTGTCAAGGGTGTAGTGTGGGTACTTTGAAATGGCAAGAGCTGTCATCACCAGAATCAACTGTCACAACCAACAACATGTCAATGACAGAGGTAATTATCAACTACTGCAGACTGTAACAGTGGATAGATGTGCCACAGTGCAAAAGACTGCTCATCAATTCAATGCATAAAACAACAACAACAAATAGCATGCAACAATCCCATCCTGAATCATCTACTCTCTATAGAGTACAGAAGCCAACACCACACTTGCCACTTGTGTACCTCTGTCTCTCATATGTCACTTGGCACAGACATTAATACTGGTGCAGGAACATCATCATTGGATGCTCAAAGCATTAAAATAAGCCATCTACATGATGACTCATGACGCACACTGGCATTTCCCAGTGACAGGATACAAATACTCAGAAAACTACATGAGGCAATAAATCCCAGTTGCAAACAGGGTACCGTTTTGGAAGAAAGAAAAATTAATGTTTAGCATGCCATCAATAACAAGATTATTAGAGATGAAGCACAAGCTTAAATTTAACAAGAACACAAGAAGAAACTGGCCATGTGCATTTCAAAGGAACCATCCAAGCATTCACCTGGATTGAATTATGCTGTTCAGAGGGCTGGTCCAAAAGGCACATGTCAGAAATCAGACCCCACAATGGTACCCAGGTCCAGCATCCGCAATCTGACGGCAATGCATAGCTTTATGCCAGAGTCCCATAATCAAGACAGGACGGGATTAGAGCTTCGTAATGCCACAAAAGCATAGGGCTGTCTGCACCCCTGCTAATGTTACTGGTACAGTGATGAGTTTTGAAGAAAGACCATCATGTTCACATCGGTTGGCGAGGACGAGGAAGCTACATCAACTGAGGCATCAAATGCCAGTCCAAAACAAACAATAAAACTACACCACATTGAGCAATACGTCATCAAGGTAGAGTTCTGGTTGTTCATGGACAGTACAGTGTCAACAGAAGAGTGTGACACATGACTTGGTGGTTAAAAACTGAAACTATGGGTGACAGCCCAGAACTGTGCATTTTGTATGGCACCCTGTAGTTGGTAGTTCAGAACATCGACAACTGAGGAGCAACAGTAAATGCAGAAATCATCAGCGTACAGGGAAGGTGACACCATAGACCCCACAGTTGCAGCTACACCAATGGTAATCCTGTGGGAAGCACCAACTTGAGCCCGAAATGTATGGTGTGACAAGAAGTTCTGGACAAAAATCAGGAGCAGACCCCAGAGACTCCACCCATGTAGGGATGATGCTAAGTGGTGTCATAAGCTTTTTGTAAGTCAAAGAAGATGCCAATAAGGCGTTGATGTCAGCAAAAGCTGACCAGATAGCGGACTCCACACTGACCGAATCATTAGGAATAGAATGGCCTTGGCGAAAACTGCCCTGGGAAGGAGCTAAAAGACCCCACAACTCAAGGTACCAACACGGCTGCTGGCTCACAATGCTTACAAGCAACTTGCAGAGACAACTAGTAAGACGAATTGGGATATAGCTGAAGGGGGTGGTTATGAGTTTCAGAACCAAGATGACCAAGCTTGCTTGCCATTGAGATAGGAACTCATTTTCACTCCAGATACAGCTGAAAATGGCAAGGACGTGATGTTGGCAATCCACCAATCAGTATTTGACCATTTGGTTGTGGATATGGTCTGGGCTTGGAGCCATGTCAGGGCAAAGGGCTAGGGGCTAGGGCACTGAGGAATTCACACTCATGGAATGAAGCATTATATGTCTTCCAGGTGACGTGCAGTGAAAAGTAAGTGAACTCACTCCACCCACAGTTTGAGGACACAAAGTGCAACAAAATCAATCTCAGGTGCAGATGCTCAAGCACAATACAGAGCAAAATGTTCAGCAACAGCATCTGGATCAGTACAGACAACACCATTCAGGGAGACACCAGGTACACTTGTGGGGGATTGGTGTCCATAGAGATGTCGAACCTTTGCACAAACCTGCAAAGGAGGGGTATGCAGCTCAATGGTAGTAACAAACTGTTTGGTCCCTATGATCTTGTTTCTGTCATTTTGTTATGTGGCAGACATGGGAACGGAGTGGTTTAAAAGCAATGAGCTGCTTCATCAGTGATGTTGCTTAAGGTGTTGAAGAGCCCATATGCAATCTCTAACGGCCATGGCAATTCATGAAGTCCACCAAGATATTATCTTCTGACTGGGGGATCCCGAGGAAAAGGGGATCGCTAAGTCTGCTGCTGATAGAAAGGCTGTGGTTGTGCTCAAGACAGCCACATTGATACCTCCACATAGCGGGGTGCTAAGGGTGACAGCAGAGGCAAAAGCATCCCAGTCAGAATTGTTGTGGGCCCATCTGCTCGCACACAGGTGAGTGATATTGAGGGAGGGGCAGGACAATCTGAAAATGATCACTGTCACTAAGGTCATCACAGACTCTCCAATGGATGGAGGGAAGAGGACAAGAGCTGCAAATGGAAAGGTAAGTGGCCAAATAAGATCCATATGCCACAACAAAGTGTGTCGGACCAGCAGTAATCGAGAGACAAAGGTTAGTAGACTTTCGGACGTCTCTAAAAAGATCTATGCACAGAGCATACAACAAATACCACTGTCATATCTCAGCAAAAGATCTGGCCGAGAACCTGAGAAAATTCTGGTCCTATGTAAAATCGCTAACCAGGTCTAAGGCTTACATCCAGTCACTCATTGACCAGTCTGGTGTGGCAGTTGAAGATGGCAAAATGAGACCAGAAGTTTTAAACTTCACATATAAGACATCGTTCACACAGGAGAATCTTACAAATGTAATATCATTTGACCATTGAACATACTTCTGTATGGACGATGTATTAATAACCATCCCTGGTGCAGAGAAACAGCTGAAAGAGTTGAAAACAAATAAGTCACCAGGTCCATATGGATTCCCAATTCGGTTTTACAAAGAGTACTCTACAGCAGTGGTACCTTACTTAGCTTGCATTTATAACCAGTCTCTCATACAGCACTAAGACCCAAGTGGCTGGAAAAAAGCACAGGTGACTTCTGTGTACAAGAAGGGTAAAATAACATATCCACAAAATTACGAATCAATATGCCTAACATTAGTTCGCTGCAGAATCCTTGAACGTGTTCTCAGTTCGAACGTAATAAGAAAGCATTGCTTGTGCAAAACTCAGCTCATCCTTTTCTCGCATGATACACTCCGAATTATGGATGAAAGTTATTCCATATTTCTAGATTTCCAGAAAGCATTTGATACAGTGCCCCACTGCAGCCTGTTAGTGAAGCTACAAGCATATGCAATAGGTTCCCAGGTATGCAAGTGGCTTGAAGGCTTCTTAAGTAATACAGGGTGTATATGTGGACAAGGAAAAAAAATTCTCGGATTTCCCAGTTAAAAATACACTTTCTCCCGGGTAAAAACATATTTTTTCCATGTTAAGTGACAGTATATTTTCCCTCGGAACTGCAAAACTTCTTTGAATGGTTATGGTTTTTTACACGGGCGTAGAATTTTCCAGCACTTTAGAAAACGAAACCCAGGGAAAAGGACGCGTTTTGGATATCTTTGATGTGCAGCAACATGTACGCTGCATATTTTCATCTTACGATAAAATACATTGGAATTCCACCAAAAACTGCATGTTACTTTACGAATCATTGAAATCGATATTGTGAGGCACTTTACGTGATCTCGCCAGCTGATGACAATGGATATTCCAGAGCATAGGACACGTGATGTAGTCAGCCAACAGCAACATCACTGTTAAGTAGCACGAACACACAACAATGAAAGTTAATAGTTTAAATTAGTATACATAGTGTTGCTACAAGAAAAGCAAAGCTTTCAAATATAATACTGGTCTCCAAGGTTAATAAGCTCCAAGAGAAGCTAGGCTTTCGCATATAATGTTGATCTTTTTTGTGCATGTTACACTTTAAGATATATCACACAAATGTGCCAGTAAAATTTTTAGTAATGACGTAAATGTCTGATCTTCAGAGTTCAAAATTCTTCTAAGTGGTTTTTCATCAAAGAGTTCATATTTGAATGAGAGTCAAACACTCTGTGATTTAAGAAATTCATTGTACATTCTCGCACATAGTTCAACTTACGTAAAAGGATATTTAATTTGAAAGTAATGGTTTTCAAACCACCATTCGCAATATTTTCCCGCAACCTGTTAGAAATAGGTTCATTTCAGCAGTTGCCATAGAGAGCACAGGTAACGTGCGACACTGCACTTGTGCAGCTACCATGACGTAGGAAGCCCGTATGTACGTACGTGTAAAGCATTCAAAGATCATACATTATGTCATAAAAGAAACAAGACATCAAAGGATACTCCAAGAGCATCGGAATTTCGTAAACCATACTAAAATGTGCACATTTAAAGTGCATACTTAAAGTGCGCATTCGTATGTCCAGATTCCCAATGAAGTAGACCTCAACCTGATATTAAGCTTTTCAGTGTGGTTTTCAGGATGCAAATTTTCTTGAAGCAGATGAAAATGTGCACTTGAAATTCAGCGAAAAGTTGAAACTAGCCAGTACTGTGGAATTAAGCATTTCGTTTCAAATACATTGACTGCCTCTGGGAAAAGGTCCCGTATTTGCTCGAATCCAAGCCGCACTTTTTTTCCGGTTTTTGTAATCCAAAAAACCGCCTGCGGCTTAGAATCGAGTGCAAAGTAAGCGGAAGTTCTGAAAAATGTTGGTAGGTGCCGCCACAACTAACTTCTGCCATCGAATATATGTAGCACTACACAGGCATGCTTTGCAGGCACAAAGATAAATACTGGCGCCAAACCCTGTGCGGCAGTAAAAAAAAAAAAGGTGGAAGACGAGCTTCTTTCTCCGCCTCAAGTTTCGACCACTGCATTTTCATACATTATCCAACGAAGTAAATACAAATTCCGTATTGTCCATCTTCGAATGTAGCAGCATTTCAATGTACTACGAAAATCCGACTGGCAAGACTGTTTGCTTGTTTGGGATTTGTTAATATGGTGAACTCTACGTTCTGAATTTTTTCCTACTCGTGAGAAGAGATGGTTCTTTATAGGAACTTTTATGAATTGTGAATCGCATGCAGTATTCTCTTCACCATAAGAATAATACGAATGTAAACATTTTGCCATGTATTCTTTCCTGTTTGCTGCTAATTCATTTAAATCCTGTCTGCCTAATAAACTACGAAACTAGAGTGAGACAACAGCAAATGCGGAAGAATATACATATCATGTCATGTTTATATTCGTATTATTTTTATGCCTAATAGTGATACAGTCAGAAATGAAGCATGGCAATTGACTAGATTTTTAGATCTAAGATGACTCTAATTTCAGTGCAGAATGTAATGTACTAAAGAGGCATCTGCAAAGATTTTCAAACGGAGAAAATTTTTCGCTAAACTCGCGTTCAGAACATCTTCTATCATAAGCTGTCTATTATTTGTTTCTTGTTGATCATTATCAAAGAAAGCAGCAGTGTAAGTAACAACAAATAACAGTCTCTTGCCATTGTTTTGCTAATGAGACGATTCCTCTCTCTTTTTAAAATTGTAAGCGGCGGTAGTGTGCACAAAAGCAACCCATGCCACGAGCGGCAACAGGTCGTAAACATTCATTATCAGAATGCGACAAACAATGCATGTCACAGTACAGTAATGCATTTTCAGCTTAGAGTGACATAAACACCTATAACAAAGAGAACGACACTTATTAGATCAAAGAAAAATAAGCAATCAATTCAAACCAGACGAAGTACACCAAAAGGGATGAGTACCCGTATAAATATGGACGGAGCACCTGACGAATAGCAATGGCTACCTGGTAAAGCTTAACTGTTAAGATTACAACTCGAACCAAACTACTGTAGCTGTATCGTCATTCATTCGACCTAAATTGTGTCTCACATTACAATGGACCAACTTTGTTTCGATTTGGAGGTGCGGCCTAAAACTTTTCTCTCCCCTTGAATTTCGAGTCTCAAATTTCAGGTGCGGCTTAGATTCTGGAAGTTTTTTTTCTTTCATTTCGAGTCTCATTTTTCAGGTGCGGCTTAGATTCAAGTGCAGCTTAGATTCGAGTAAATACGGTAATAAAAGTCAAATTTCTTTCGCAGACAGACAATAATAACTTCATTGTTCTGCAAGGCGATTAATGCTTGACTGTCAGAAATGTGGAACTAAAATAAAATCTGAAAGTAATAAAATATTTTATCCTTCTGTAATTATGTGAATGTATTTTAATTCACTTGATAGCTCCAGGCCACAGATATCCGTTTTGTTTTCATTTGACGCGAGAATAATCACTAAATGTACACAAGGGTCACGTGGAGACTACCCACTGTAACTCAGACTGCTCTGCGCATCAGCTTTGGATCTACAATATTTGCTAACCGGGTCAATACTAAAACAATCAAATTTTCAAAAATATGTTCATCCTGTAGCGCACATCTTTCTGAAAAGTCCGATATATAAAACATATGTGTTCGAAGAAATGTAAGAGATGTTATTTGGTCTCAAGTGTGCCAAAGTGCAGTGCCACACCCCTTCATAAAGCAGTCTTCTATCGCATGTCACTGTATTTCGCTCTGTGGAATTAAACATGTATATTTTGTAATGGATGCCATCAAACTATATTCAGGACAGTGGAAACTGAAATGTCCTGTGGTGCCTCTCCTGCTCCCAGTCGGCCAATTTGACAGCCTGCCCCTTCTTTAAAAAAATAAATAAATAAAATAAAAAATAAAAAAATCTCGCAGTTAATAGCAGATGGGGTTATTTGCAATCAGGAGAACAAGAACTCTTCAGAAAATCTGCACTCTTTATTGCCTATTAGGTAATAACTTGCTGTTATGTGTGTCATAAAATTAAATATAGGATACATAAAACCAATAAAGACAAGAGACAAGCAAGAAAGTACACATTTCTTCAATCTAAATTATTAATGGAAAATCTCATATAAAGACGTGAAACAAACACTAACAAAGAGATAGAGGGGCTGGCCAGTACGTATCTGCTCCAGTGACGAATCCCTCAACAATTACACCAATAACCTGACCAGTGCTTTCCTCTCCCGCAACTATCCTGCAGACCTTGTCCACAAACAGATCTCCCGAGCAATACATTCCTCCCCGTCCAACAACAATGTTCCTACCCCCAGACCACACAGAAGCATCCCCCTTGTCACCCAATATTATCCTGGCCTCGAATACATCAACAAATTACTCCGCCAGGGATATGACTTTCTCAAGTCAACCCCTGAAATGAGATCATCCCTTGACAAAATTCTCCCCACACCACCCAGAGTTGCCTTTCGTCGCCCCCCTAACCTCCGTAACATCCTTGTTAAACCCTACAATATTCCCAGACTACCTTCTCTACCCAGCGGTTCCTACCCCTGTAACCGACCCCGCTGCAAAACCTGCCCCATGCAGCCCCCCACAACCACCTACTCCAGCCCCGCTACTGGTAAAACATACACAATTCAAGGCAGGGCCACGTGTGAAACTACACATGTCATTTATCAGCTGACATGCCTGCACTGCACAGCCTTTTACATCGGTATGACAACAACTAAACTGGCTGAGCGCATGAACGGACACAGACGAACTGTCCGCCTAGGAGATGTCCAATACCCAGTAGCGGAGCACGCCCTCCAGCATTATTCTAGGGACCTAGGAACCTGCTACACTGTATGTGCCATTTGGCTTCTCCCACCCAACACCAGTCCCTCTGAACTGCGGAGATGAGAACTTGCACTCCAACACATCCTTTCATCCCGCCATCCCCCTGGACTGAACCTACGTTAAACAACCTCACTCCCATTTACTCTTCAGTCTTCTGCTCTTTCCTTTTCCTCTTTAGCCATTCACGCATCTTTTCATCCTACATAGTCGTGTTTACCTTTATACTATATACCTCTTTACTTCGGTATGCATCCTCTTTGGTTTGAAGCTGGCACAGTACTTACAGTAGAATATCTTTGGCTTCCCTCTGACAACCATGCCTCCATCCTTGCTACCCAAGGAACATTTATTCCGAAAGCTAGGAACGTAAATTTTCGGTTCTGTTTTTTGTGTATCTATCGGCTGTACTGAGCTGAGGTAAGTACTGGCCAGCCCCTCTATCTCTTTGTTAGTGTTTGTTTCACATTTCTTCAATCGTTAGTTCCTAGCATTTTTTTCTCTCTAAGCTTGTTACAGCTTTACATGGCGTGCTTTCCTTTCTGCGAAAGAATCTATTACCTCATCAAAGTTCGTCAAACATTTTGCTACATGAAAAATCGAAATGTCGTTATCTAATACTGAAAAAGCTATTAATACAAATAATACCCAAGACTGGTGTGGTTTCTCGATCTGATTATGTCTATTTTGTCACTGTCTGCTAAATAAAATAAAAAAGGCCTTTCTAATATTGCAGAAATTTTGTAACACACGCCAAATAAACGAGACTGTTTTGGCACAAATGATCATTTTTATGACACGACAGAATATAATTCACGAAGTACCAATATCAAATGCCTATTAGGCCTACTACAAGCAAAAAGCTTTATGTTAGGAAATAGTTTCACATTTCATTCATACGCACCAGTTTCTCAAGCATGAGATTGAAAAGTAGTATGATTTTTATATAAATTTGGAATCGTCTTCTTCTTCCATAATTTGTGTGATGTCCTCATTTCTTCTCCTTCCTCGTTCTAAAAAACAATCTTGTAATCATCAAGACTGTAGCTATTCCTGCCATTGTCAAAATTTGTTTGCCGATTAACTTCACTAACTCTGCCAGAATCACAGGTTTAGTTATCCAGCGAGTATTCTCCGGTTAGGCGTTTTAAATGTTCGTAGACACGTTTTCCATGTTACATCCAGAACAGAACTTACCGTATTTACTCGAATCTAAGCCGCACTTTTTTTCCGGTTTTGTAATCCAAAAAACCGCCTGCGGCTTAGAATCGAGTGCAAAGTAAGCGGAAGTTCTGAAAAATGTTGATAGGTGCCACCACAACTAACTTCTGCCATCGAATATATGTAGCACTACACAGGCATGCTTTGTAGGCACAAAGATAAATACTGGCGCCAAAACCAATGCGTCAGTAAATAAATTAAAAAAAAAAAGATGGAAGACTAGCTTTTTTTCTCCGCCCCGAGTTTCGACCACTGCATTTTCATACATTATCCAACGAAATAATACAAATTCCGTATTGTTCATATTCGAATGTAGCAGAATTTCAATGTACTACGAAAATCCGACTGGCAAAACTGTTTGGAATGTTTGTCAATATGGCCAACTCTACGTTCTGAATTTTTTCCTACCTGTGAGAAGAGATGGTTGCTAATAGGAACCTGATGAAATGAGAATCACATGCAGTATTCTCTTCACCATAAGAGTAATGCAAATAAAAACATTTTGCCATGTATTCTTTCGTGTTTCCTGCTATCTCATTTAAATCCTGTCTGCCTAATAAACTACGAAACTAGAGCGAGACAACAGCAAGCGCGGAAGAATATACGTATCGTGTCATGTTTATATTCGTATTATTCTTATGCCTAATAGTGATACAGTCAGAAATGAAGCACGGCAATTGACTAGATTTTTAAATGTAAGATGACTAATTTCTGTGCAGAATTTGACGTACTAAAGAAGCGGCCGCAAAGATTTTCAAACGGAGAAAAATTTTCGCCTAACTCTCGTTCAGAACATGTTCTATCATACGCAGTCTATTATTTGGCTCTTGTTGATCATTATCAAAAAAAGCATCAGAGTGTAAGTAACAACAAATAGCAGTCTCTTGCCATTGTTTCGCTGATGAGACGATTCCGCTGTCTTGTTTTTTAATTGTAAGCGGCGGTAGCGGGCACAAAAGCAAGCCATGCCGCGAGCGGCGACAGGCCGTAAACACGCATATCAGAATGCGACAAACAATGTATGACACAGCACAGTAATGCATTTTCAGCTTAGAGTGACGTAAACACCAATAACAAAGAAAACGGCACTTATCAGATCAAAGCAAAATAAGCAATCAATCCAAACCAGACGAAGCACGTGAAAAAGGAAGGGTACCCTTATAAATACGGACGGAGCGCCTGAGGCATAGCAATGGCTACTTGGTAAAGCTTAACTGCTAAGCTTACGACTCGAACCAAACTACTGTAGCTGTATCGTCATTCATTATACCTAAATTGTGTCTCATATTAGAATGGACCAACTTTATTTCGATTTGAAGGCGCGGCCTAAAACTTTTTTCTCCCCTTGAATTTAGAGTCTCAGATTTCAGGTGCGGCTTAGATTCGGGAAATTTTGTTTTCCTTTATTTCGAGTCTCATTTCTCAGGTGCGGCTTAGATTCGAGTGCGGCTTAGATTCGAGTAAATACGGTAAGCGGCTGCTAGCCAGGGACTGTACAACTGGTCCTTACTTGTGTAGCGATATGGCCAAATTTCCTTTGCAATTTAAGTTATTTTCGTTTTTTTCTCTCGTTTACGTTTTATTGTTGAAGTATTATTCTGCAGTAGCAGGATACAGTAACATTCTTTGTTAGAGTATCGGTTCTTACCAGCCAAAATTACAAAAATTTAACATAAAACTAAAACAATGAAAAATTCCCAGAATTCTAAAAAAATATCCCGTGTTTTTCCCGGTTTTCTCCTTGATGAAAAAGTTCCCAGTTTTTCGTGGATCTCCCGGTTGTCCTGGGTCATATACACCCTGTAATAGAACCCAGTACATTGCCCACAATGGTGAGTGTTCATCTGAGACAAGGGTACCATCAGGAGTGCCTCAGGGAAGTGGGATAGGACTGCTATTATTTTCTAGATACATAAATGATCTGGCGGACAGGGTGGGCATCGATCTGTGGTTGTTTTCTTATGATGCTGTGGTGTACAGCAAAGTGTTGAAGTTGAATGACTGTAACTGTATATAAGATGACTTAGACAAATTGTCTAGTGAAACAGCAGCTACCTCTAAATGCAGAAACATGTAAGTTAAAGCAGATGAGAAGGAAAACCAAACCTATAATGTTTCAATACAGCATTAAAAGTGTCCAGCTTGACACAGTCATATCCTTTAAATATCTGGGCACAATGTTACCAAGTGATATGAAATGCAATGAGCACATGAAGATTGTGGTAGGCAAGGCAAATAGTCAAGTTAGGTTTACTGGGAGAATTTTGGGAAAGTGTGGTTCATCTGTAAAGGACACTGCATACAGGACACCAGGGTGACCTATTCTTGAGTATGGCTTGAATGCTTGGAATCCGTACCAGGTCAGATTAAAGGAAGACACTGAAGCAATTCAGGGGCTAAATTTATTACCAGCAGATTCAAACAACACGCAAGTGTTACGGACATACATCTGGAACTCAAATGGGAATCCCTAGTGGGAAGACAATATTCTTTCCCAGGAACACTATTCAGAAAATTTAGAGAACTGGCATTTAGAGTTGACTACAGAACAAGTCTACTGCTGCCAACAAACATATCAGGTAAGGACTATGAAGATAAGACACAAGAAATTAGGGCTCACACAGAGGCATACAGACAGTTGTTTTTCCCTTGCTACATTTGCAAGTGGAACAGGACAGAAAATGACTAGAGTGGTACAGGATACGCCCCGACAAGTGCCATATGGTGGGTTGTGGAGTATGTATGTAGATGTAGACAAATATCAAGCTCTGGGAACATAGTTTCAATAGCTTTGGAACAGCCAGTGGCCGTAGTCCCATCTCACAAAGCATTGTGGGCACTGACATCACCCAAATTGAGAAAGTGTGGGTGGAGTTGAGAAATCACTGCAGACTGGAGTTGAGAAATCACTGCAGACAACCGTGTTCTGAGACACCTCACCATCAGGAGGGAAATACCCATAACAGACAGTAAAATTCAGACACCTTCACACAAACAGCCACAGCCTCAAATTTGTATCAAGTGACATGCATTTGCCATAGACAGAGTCCAGAATGTACATACAAATTCAATAGCTACTGATGGTAGAGGTTTGCATCACTGGGAACCAAGTTTCCTGGAGGTCAATGCAGAAAGCAGAGGAAACACAGAAGTGAACATGTCGCAGCTTAGCCTGGTGGTGGATAAAACCACTACAGTTCTACTGGGGGGATCACACTATTTGTATCCTGTGAGAATGTGAGGGAACCAAGGAGGCAGGTCATGCTCCAGGCTCGCCTGCAACCACAGTTGTGAGGATATGGCATCAACACACATCAGTTCTGAAGCAGGTTGTGCAGGGGAATCCAGTGCCACAGGAGTCACCCCGAACTCTGCCCCGGAGCCCAGTGGCATAGGAACTATCAGAACCTCCTTCATCTTGGATGTCTCCATTTTGTACCTTTTCTCCTTGGATGATTTCGACATCCATGAGGAACTGTTTGCCATGGTTTCAGGGACAGAATAGGAAAACAAAGCCCTATGACCAGCAACCTGTGGCTCCTTCAGCCACTGGCTGGTACCCAATTCCATATCAGCAGAATCTTGGGAGTGTCCTGAGGGACCCCTCCCTGATGAGGGATGCCAGAGAAGGGTGTTTCTTCTCCGGCTGGGGGTTGGGGATTGAAGTCTCCAGTGCATGGGGAGTCAACGATCCCAAAGTGGGTGTGGGGGAAACAATAGGAGGCCAGCTCCCAACCTCCAGGAAACGAAGTCTATGTAAAGGTTTTTTAAATTACTGCTACCTCTCACTAACTTTGTCAACAATTGTACTACTTATTTATTTAGTGACATGTTTCAAGGGAATTCCTCATCTTCAGGCTAAATGACATTACAAAAATAATTTTACAATAAGGTCATACTGATGTTACATAGTCTTTTCATAAATGCTGTAGTTATCTTTGTTCTGTATGACCTTATTGTAAAATAGTATTTGTAACGCCATTTAGCCTGAAGATGAGGTATTCCCTCGAAACATGTTGCTAAATAAATAAGTAATACAATAGTTGACAAAGTTTGTGACTGGTAGCGGTAAATTAAAAAAAAACCTTTACATATTTCTTGAGAAAGGTTGAAAAA